>NW_028318294.1:7391785-7548571 GCF_062004578.1 Staurois parvus | reverse complement strand
TTTTTCATGGTTTCAAGTGGATACTACCAGGGGCGGACTGATCATTTGGAAACTCGGGCACTGCCCGAGGGCCCGGGGTCAGTAGGGGGCCCCATGAGATACCCCTAGTACCTTTTTCATAGGCTTTTTTGAGTTTGGGCAAGGACACAGGGGCCCCATGATCCCCTATTGCCCAGGGGGGCCCATGAGTTGTCAGTCCGCCCCTGGATATTACTTAATCATTTGTTCATCAACACCTATGACACTATCTGGTTAGGTATTCTTTTTCAACACAATTATCCTAGATTGTAAGCTTGAAAGAGTAGGGCTCTCGAACCCTTCGTGTTTTGTCTTGTTACTGTATTGTCTCATGTACTGTCCCCCACTATAATGTACAGCGCTGAGCAAACCTTTGGCGCTATATAAATAACGTATAATAATAATAATCTATCTCCACTGCTAGCCATGTACCTTCATACACTACTTGTATAATTTAGCCTTTTTTGCTTCTAGGTAATGGCTGCTGTTCATTGCGGCTGATACCTTTGACGCCAACTGCATCTAGGACATCAACCACATCTTACTGCGGCCGGTTTTCATTGATTGTATTTTTATGTTTTTCTATGTTTATGCTTTATCAACTTTTTCCACCCATAGGTGTTTTTTTTAACCTAATAAAAGGTGTTCAAATGTATGTATTATTTTCACGTTTCTATTTTACTTCTAATGGCATAGTGTGGTACCTTTAAAGCCCCATTAGCTTTTTTGGTTAGGGTTTTTTTCATTTATGTTATCCATGATTGATGTAAAAAAACATATAACCAGTTATCATATGTGATTTTAATTTTATATTGCACAATAAAGGATTTCTTATTGTTTCACAATGCATGCACAGTTTGCGTCTTAAAGGTCCCATTTCAAGAGGGGTTATTTTCTTGTTGTCGATACAGAATAGGAAGTATAAACAGGACAGCCCTGAATTTCAAAATGATCAGCAGGTAATTTTGAAAAGATTTAATCAGAAATATTGTGCAGTAACGCACCACAACAGTCTGAATGGTATTTACAGCATACCAATCTTTTAACTTTACTGTAGCTTTTTTAAAAAGTCTGAATGGTATTTACAAGCACACCAATCTTTTAAAGAAAAAAAAAAAAAGCGCCATATGCAAATATGTGTTTTTTCCTATTTTGTGATCTAAATTTGTCTTTCTAGATTTTGTTTTCATAACAAACAGATTTCAATGTTCTTTCAAGCTTTTGACTACACATTTTGGACATATAGAGAGAAAAAAAAAAGAACGTGTGTTGAGAAATATTTACAGCTCAAATCCCAAATTTGCCCGTCTGCCAGTTCATGGCAATCCCCTGAAAACTCAAAATTACAAAAGAGAGAAGAAAATCAAACAGATGTATTCGTTTTTAAACAGAATGCTCAACATGTGCTGTAAAATAAAAGCAGCATTTGGCAGCGTGAAATATCTTGGCATCTGTTCAGCATTTGTAAATGTGGTAAAATATTAATACAGCTTATAAAGTGAAAGGAATGTTTCAATATCTTCCGTTTGTTTGCTTTTAGAAATGGGAAGTTATGTCCACATGCTCTGTTTGTCCTGGCTTGTAAACACGATTAGATGGCCAAATTATGCATGTGAATAGTACAGGCGATAAAATGTACACAGGCAGATTTGCAATTATCAGCGGATAGAGGCCTAGTGACGGGAAAGGGAACCTTGCTTGGAATTCTTTGAGTTCCATTCGAAACGTTCTAAATGGGACTATCTCATTTTAAGAATTATAGTTCTTACTTGGATATCCACTTGCCGACCCGCCACAGTACATATACTTCAGCAGGTCGGCTCGTACAGGTACGTATGGTGCATACACAGCTTTCTTCCGGCTCCTTGCATGCACCTGGAAACTTGAGTTGTCATTCACTGCAACACAAGCCAATCAGAGGGTCAATGATTTATGGCCAGGACCCGCTGTTCGGCTGAGTGGATGACAGAAGTGAGCTCTACAGACAGCAGGGATGTGCTGTTTTTATTCTCCCTGCAAAGCAGGGAGTACAAACAGGCACATTGCTTATTAAAATCAGCACATCATTAGGCCCACAGTTAATCCCATATTTGCCCCTAAATGTTAACCCCTTCCCAGCCAGTGTCTTTAGTACAGTGACAGTATTTATTATTAGCACTGACAACAACATTGGTGTCACTGGAGATGTAAGTGTCAGTTCCCCCCCAGCATCAGGTTGCCACTAAAAGTCGCTGATTACTAGTATAAAGAAAATAAATACATAAATTAAAATTCCAGTATTTATACCAAGGGTCTTCAAACGTTCTAAAAAAAGGGCCAGTTTACTGTCCTTCAAACTTTAACGGGGCCGAATCATGGTCAGTGAGAGTAGAAAATATCCTAACTTGGGAGTAAACAATGCTCCATGATTAGTATTAGGGGGAGTAATAGTGCTCAGTCTTTTATATTAATGGGAGGAATAATGCCCCATCATTGGTGTCAATGGTATCAATGGCAGGAGTAGTGCAACATCATTGGTGTCAGTGGGAGGAATAGTGCCCTATTGTCGGTGTCAGGGACTATACCCCACTGTTGCTGACAGTGGGGCAAATAATGCCCCAAGAGCCAGATAAAAGTAAGCAAAGGGCCTCATCTGGCCCCCGGGCCACAGTTTGTAGACCACTGATCTATGCCATAGTATGCAAACACTATAACTTTCACGCAAACTAAGCAAAATACACCTAGTGGGATTTTTTTTTACCAAAGCGTGTAGCAGAATACTATTTGGCCTAACACCCCGGTCACACTGATCCCGACTTTGAAATCGTGCAACTTACAGTGAAGTTGCACGATTTCAAAGTCAGATGACATGCCGATTTGAGGTGCAATTTGCAAGACATCTGACACAGATGTCTATGCAAATTGCACCACAAGTAGTGCATACACTACTTTAGAAATCGGTGCGGCTCCGGCCAAGTTGGAACAGCACCAATATGACCGCTGTAATTGCGGACAATAGGGTGCGATTTTCCATGCGATTTGCAAGTCGCATGCCAAGTCATGACGCATGCCAGTGTGACCAGGGACTAAATTTATGAAGAAATTTTATTTTTTAAATTTTTTAATTGGATATGTTTTATAGCAGAAAGTAGGAAAGGCTGTCTTTTTTCATTAATATTGCAAAAAATAGAAAACTGAGTGATGATAAAATACCACCAAAAGAAAGCTCTATTTGTGTGAAAAAAAATGATATAAATTTTGTTTGGGTATAAGTTGCGCAGTGCTAAAAAGAAAAAAATGGCCGGGTTATGAAGGGGGTAAAAACTTTCGAAGATCAAGTGAATAATGTAGTGATAAAAATTTTAGGTTGTTTTTACAGCCTACTAACACATTTTAATTTTTTTCCATGGCCATCATTGAGGAGGCTGGACACTTGTAGGCTCTACTTGGGGTTGGAGACTTCCATGTGGAGCCTCAAGACCTATATGTAAAGTGATGGAGGGAAACATTACACACTCATTTACATCTTTCAAGACTCCACCAAGGGTTTCCATACTTCACAATTACCCAGTGCTCATGGTCATGTCTCTTTTCACCCCTGGGCTGTCTGAACAGTATTATCTCAACCCTAACCCCTGCAGACATGGACAGGTTTATATATTATCCTTACTGTTCAGAGCCAGAATCCTCCAGCTTCCAACTCCAGGAGTCCACTCCATTGTGACTACTCATGATTTTGTAGATCTGCTTGGGTTCAATTTACATGCTTTGGTAAACATTCCCAAAATTGCAAACTCCATTGAACTCAATGGGAGATAAGAGCTTTCTCTTTTCAACCATTTGTGAACACGCTCACCGTACATTTACTGCGAGGGGGTGGAAGGTGCAAGCATGACAACGGCTTTCGCATTCAGGTCGCAGGTGCACCCTGCCAGTCCTTGCTATGATTGGCCACAGCATGAGTCTGTTTGGCTAAGATCAAGTGTAGTATCTGTTCTTATCAGTGTCCAGTAGGAGTGCTCTGCCGTCATTCTGCTGGTATGATGGGGGCTCTGAAGGTTAATACCGGCTGGAGGAGAAACCGAGGCACCCACAGGCTGTTGGAGCCTGGGAGTAATTCCCCTGGGAAAACTGGAGGGGCCCAGTTCCTCCTGATTTGAACAGATCTACCTTGTCTGGTCAGGGGCCGGGGAGGCAGTGAGTCCACAGAGCAGTGCCCCCTGAGAGTGGTCACCTCAGGGGTGCTCTTATTAGCACATGGGGGTGAGATCCCAGCTGTGAAAAATGTGCACAACACACAAAGTGAAAAACACTTTTTCTGCACTGCGCCTTTTAGGGCTAGGCCTTTTGGCTAAGTCCAGGGACATTTTTTTGCTACAGGCCTCAGAACCTAGCCAGTGCACAATTGCACGGCCACTTATTTATTTATTTATCTACCTACTGTTTTGTCACCTTTCACTTGTGTGCGTTTTTTTTCTCACTAGGATGGAGGGAGACCTACACTGAAGTCTAGGGGGAGGATGCATGGTCATTAGGTTCCTTCCTCCCCTGTTCCTGGGGGATCTCTCTTTGGGAGAGCCCCCTGACCTAGTACTTGGTGGTCGGCTTCTGCCAGCCACAAGGAAACGGGTCCACCAGGCCTTTTGGCTAGATGAACCATGTGGAAGCCTTTGTCCCTGTCTGGAGCCTTGAGCCCTGGAGGATCAGGGTAGAGGGTGAACTAAAGCACTCCCCTAAAAGCACTTTTCTGTGTTTATGTTTTGCACTTGCACGTTCTTTGTACACTTACGTGTTTTTGTTTTCCGCATCTCCGCTGACTTTTAAAGAATAAAAATATGAGTGTTAGCAATTTACAGCCAATGATTTTAACTGAAACCTGCTGATTGGCTATGGCCAATCACAGAACAGGATCCAGTGTTTACAAACACACAGGACTCTATGTAAACAGAATAGCGATCTGTCTATTACTTCTGCCTGAAAAGCATTATTGAAAGTCCACTCACAAAAGTCATTAGATCATTGCCACCATCCCAGGTACCAGGTACCAAAAGTACCCCCAAAATAGCATGGAATTTTAAAGGCAACTGCAATAATTTGCTGAGATAAAATCCAAAAACATTTTATTACAACATGATAAAATCATACACAGCAAAAGAAAATAATGAAAAATATGTATTATAAAAACAAATCATGATGGCTGAGTACTCTGCGAACAAAACTTGATGTTGTTGGGCATCCTCCTCCTCCCAAATGTTAAATGTGAAGTGATAATGCTACCTTTCCAGCACTCATACAATGTGCTTATACTATAATATTTTATTATCTCGGCACCATTCCACACCAGCTCGGCTGTAGTTCTGCTAGGGCAACCTCAGTGTGGGATCTTAAGAGCCTCTTGGGGAATCCACACTTAGAGGTCCACTTGGGGGTGTCAATGGATGGTGACAAACTGCCTTTAACTAGATACGGCTGCTCTTGGTGTATTTGCGTATTTCTTGGATGAATCCAATCTTACCATCCTCCTCTTTAGTCTACCCCTGATAAAAGAAATTACATTTTTCTGAAACGCTATGGATATCCCACTGAAGAAGCATTATCTCTTCACATCTACTATTGAGAGGAAGAGGATGCCCAACAACACCAAATCTTTGTTCACAGAGTACTCAGCCATCATGATTTGTTTTATAACACATTTTTTGTTATTTTCTTTTGCTGTGTGTGATTTTGTTATGTTGTAATAATATTGTAATAAATTATTTTATCTCAGCAAATTATTGCAGTCCCATATTATTTTTGGGGGTACTTGTGGTTTCTCCCTAAAAACCAGGAAGAAAAAACTGTCAGACCTGTAGGTAAAAACAGCTCATATTACCCATATTACACTTGCTAGACACACAGTTAACCCACAGATTGCCCCTAGTTGTTAACCCCTTCCCAGCCATTGTCATTAGTACAATTTACAGTGTATAGTATTATCACTAATCATTGTATTAGTGTCACTAGCAATGTCAGTGTCAGTTAGTCAGTTAGTGTCCTTTCCAGTCAGTGTCTGTTAGTACCAGATTGCCCGCCACACTATCACAGTCCTACTATAAGTCGCTGATCACCGCCATTACCCCCATTACCAGTACAGTGTCATAGCTGCGTAAATTCCAGTATATACTATAGTATGTAGACTTTCACACAAACCAATTAATACACACTAATTAGGATTTTGTTTTATCAAAGACATGTAGCAGAATGCATTTTGGTCTAAATTTATGAAGAAACTTTATTTATTTATTTTTTTTCAATTGGATATGTTTTATAACAGAATGTAGAAAATATATATTTTTTCAAAATGTTCAGTCTTTTTTATTTATATAATATTATTATTATTATACAGGATTTATATGGGGCCAACAGTTTGCACAGTGGTTTACAATATAAAGGGGACAGTACAATTACAATACATTTCAATACAGTTACAATACAGTTCAATACAAGCCTAAAGGTGGACAGGGTAAGGGCTGACTGGACATACTGGGGTAGGGAGTTCCAGAGGATGGGAGAGGTTCTGGAGAAGTTCTGGAGGCCATCATAGGAGGAGGTGACAAGGGAGCTAGAGAGCAAGATGTCTTGGGAAGAGCAGAGCGGACAATTTGGATGATATCTGCAGATGAGGTTGGTGATGTAGCTAGCGGCAGTGTTGTGGATGGCTTTGTACATTGTGGTTAGTATTTTGAATTTTATGCATTGGGCTAGTGGAAGCCAGTGAAGGGATTGGCAGAGAGGGGCAGCAGTTGCTGATCAGTTGGCAAGGCATATAACTGTAGCAGCAGCATTCATAATAGACTTAAAGGGGGAAAATCTGTGTAAAGGTAGGCCAGTGAAGAGGGAGTTGCAGTAATCAATGCAAAACATAACCAAGGCGTGGATAAGTTGCTTCGTGGTGTCATCAGTCAGGAAAGAACGAATTCTAGAAACGTTGCGGAGGCTGAGGCAGAAGTTTGCCAGTGATTGGATGTGGGACCCAAAGGAGAGGTCAGAGTCTAGGATTACATCTAGCACACTGGCATGAGGGGAAGGACCAATTGTTGCGCGTGTTTCAACGGGCTTGTTGGCCTTAATGATGAAGTGATGAGTGGAGGATTGGGGGGGGGGGAGGGGATAAATGTTACAAGATTTTTAGAAAGATTGAGTTTGAGGAAGTGTTGTGACATCCATACTGATATGTAAGATTTGTGATACATGAAGAGATCGAGAAGGTGAGCTGGGGAGTAGAGAGATAGATCTGGGTGTCATCAGCTTAGCGGTGGTATTGGAGCTGCTGCCACAGAAAGGAGACTGCTGGTTCTGCGGGTGAGAGTTTGATGGTGGAGGGCCAAAGTTTGGGAGATATCTCTGGAAGTTAATAGTAGTAGGAGGGTGAGGGAGGTAATATGGGAGTGGGATTTATACGAGAGCCAATGCTGTAGTGATTTGGAAGTGGTGACATTCTGTGGGCTCAGAAAAAGCAGAAGATGATAAGTGCAGTAATATTGAGAGGGCAGAAGCGAGGGTGATAAGTACAGGTTGTGAGGTGGGGAGGAGGGCTAAAGAAATGAGAGTTTGAGGAGAGAGGGCATTATAGCAAAAAGGAATGTTAGTAAGAGCATGTTAGAGGTTGAGGAGGAAAAAGGAAGGCTGAGGGAAAGAGATAAGAGAGGAAAGAGCAGTTGCAGACCACTTGGAGTGGAGCACTAGTGTTTGTACTTGAGTTTGTTGAAGTGCCTTAGTTAAAGTGCCTTCAAAGCACCATGTACTTAGCGCCAGAATGGCACTTTGCGCAAGGAATGGCCAGCCTGCACCCCTCGCCAGCTGTCCCAAGAATTGTACTGAATTCTATAATATAATTATATTATATTATTATGTTATATAATATAATAAAAAATAAAATCTTGCAGACCTTCTTTGCAGCCAGGAACCTACTACTGTCTGGTGTCAGATCATAGAGGAAGTCATGACATCAACTTCTTCCCCATGTGATAGTGCCCTAGTCTAATGATTGGCTACTGGGCCCAAATACATCACATTGGAAGAACTCACATGCTCCACTATGGCTGTAAATGTTAGATATTCTGTGTATGTTGAGGTAAAGGAAAGGGCAGTTGTTGCGTGGTGAGTTCTGGAGAGGTCACGGGGGAATGACTTTTACAGACTTGACCACTTTACCCTTAATGGGATATATATTTTATTCATTTCCGAAACTGTATGAACAAAACTAAAATCATTTTTCCCAATCTAAATGAAATAACACTGAAATATGCCAGCATGCTGTCTGACAAATACCAGTCTTTTCTATGTTGGGCAAACCACACACAATATTCTTGATTTGCTCATTCGATCTGCTTAGCAAAATTTCTATGAGTTTTGATAGTGTAAAATTATGTTTTATTTGAAAATTTGTAGGGTGGTATAACAGAGTTGCATTTAAAAAATGTTTTTCTTTGGAGCGATGGCATTCAGTAATATCAGCAGGAAAGTAATGTAGGAAAACATATTTTTTGGTTGCTGTCTTGGTTGATTAACCACTTGCCCTCCTGAGGATTTACCCCCCTTAATGACCAGGCCTCTTTTTGCTATTCGGCGCTGCACTAATTCAACTGATAATTGCGCGGTCATGCAATGCTGCTTCCAAACGAAATTTACGTACTTTTTTTCACACAAATAGAGCTTTCTTTCGGTGGTATTTGATCACCTGTGCGCTTTTTATTTTTCACGCTATAAACAAAAAAAGACCAAAAATTTTGAAGAAAAACAATATTTTTTACTTTCAGCTATAAAAAATATATAGTAAACTCAAAGTTAGTTATAAATTTCAGCCAAAATATATTCTTCTACATGTTTTTGGCAAAAAAAATCCCAATAAGTGTATATTGATTTCTTTGTGTGGAAGTTATAGCATCTACAAACTATAGATATTGCAATTTACGCCTTTTTTTGCTATACAGCGCTGCGCTAGTTTAACGGACAATTGCGCGGTCATGCAATACGGTACATAAATGAAATTTACCTCCTTTTTTTTTCACACAAATTGAGCTTTCTTTCGGTGGTATTTGATCGCCTGTGCGTTTTTTATTTTTTGCGCTGTAAAAAAAAAAGTCTGACAATTTTGAGGAAAAAAAACAATATTTTGGACTTTTTGCTATAAAACATGTCCAGTAAAAAAAAAATTAAAAATCAAATTTAGTCATAAATTTCTGCCAAAATGAATTCTGCGACATGTCTTTGCTAAAAAAAAAAAACCAATACATGTAAATTAATTGGCTTACGTGAAAGTTATAGCGTTTACAAATGGCGGGAAAGATACTGGGATTTTTAATTTTTTTTACACTAATAATGGCGGCGATCAGCGACTTATGGTGGCGATCATTGACTTATGGCAGCGATCAGCGACTTATGGCGGGACTGCGGGACTACGGCGGACATTCTGACACTGGGGGGGAACTGACTTGGGGTCACTGACATCCCCAGTGACACCAATACAGTGATCAGTGCAAAAAAAAAACACTGACACTGTACTAATGGCACTGGGGAGGAAGGGGTTAACTTTATTATTCAGTAAAAGGGTTAACTGTGTGAGGGGAGTGTTTTACTAGGGGATGTACTGCACGGAGACACACTGATCCGGACAGATAAACTCTTCTGTCTCGATCAGCGTGTCAGGAGATGTCAGGGAACTGTCAGAAAGCACAGCTACTGCAGCCCTGCTCTCTGTCAGTGATTGCCGCTTATCGCCGGGACACAGGCGGTAACGAACGGCTGTGACCCGGGGACTGACATCCGTGGCCGTGATCAGCGGGACAGGTAGGGCGGAGGCGCGCCCCCTTACTGTTTTGAAAACACACGTTTTAAAACGTGGTTTTGCCCAGCCGTGCCGCCCTGCCGCCGTATTTCTACAGTGGCTGGGCGGCATAAGGTTAAAGCCTCTAATTAACTGAGGCAGTGCAAGCAGCACAAACGCGAAGGCTGACAAAAAAAAAAAGAAAGTCTAGCTCTTAGGAATGTTCTGGATTATGTTAAAAGATAATCATTTCATTGATCAATACTACAACAATAAAGACAGTTTTACTTCCCGTCCAGCCCATGTATATAAACGGCCAAATGGGAGCAGTGCAGGGGCGGGTGGCCGTTTATAAACGTCCTCCCCGCTTGTGGTCACTCCCTAGGAGCGTGTGGCACCGAGATCCAGTGCCCTCTGTGTCGTGAAGACACCGATCGTTGTACGGGACCTCTATGTGAGGTCCCGATCATGTGATCACTGATTGGCCAATCAGTGATCACATGAGGAGTAGTAAGCAAGATGTCACTTCTGACATCATTGCTTACTACTAGTGAAATCTGTGAATGATCACAGAGATCACATGGTACAAGGCTATTCACAACAGCCTTGTACCATGTGACAAGCTGTGACCAATCACAGCTCACACAGTATTTCTCAATGGCTGGAAGAATGCAGCCAGAGAGAAGTAGAAATGATTGCTTTTACAGCCTTTATGGGAGCAAAAGCAATCAGTGTAAAAAAAAAAAAAAACTTCATCATCCCCCACAAGTAGTACAATGTCACTGTACTGCTAGGGTGACGGTATGTAAAAAAAAAAAAATACATAAATAATAATATAAAAAAATAAAATAAACATTTTTGAAAAATGATAATTTTTGGTTATAAACTAATTTGGGTTATTTTTTTTTACTAAAAAGATAACTGAATAAATTTTGGCCAAGATTTTTGAAGAAAGATTATTTATTTGCAACATTTTATAAGAAAAACACTTTTTTTGAAAATTTTTGGACTTTTTCATTTATATAGCAAAAAAATAAAAATCCCAGTAGTGAATAAATACCACCAAAATAAAGTTTTATCTGTCTCAAAAAAAATTCATATGGGTACAGTGTTGCATGACCGCACAATTGTCATTCAAAGTGTGATAGCACTGAAAGCTGAAATTTGGCCTGGGCAGGAAGGGGGTAAAAGTGTCCGGACTTGAAGTGGCTAAAGAGGAATTTCACTTCCCCCACTATTTTTATCTTTTTTTTTTGGTCACGCTTCCGCTTTTCAGATACTCACCCACACAGAGGATTCAGCATTGTCCTGCTGAGATCTTCTCTGCAGCTGCCGCTGGCACCATGTTCATCTGTGACATCATTCGGAGGCTGCACTGGCTCTTCTGGGTTCTGAAGCAGCCTACCAATGACGCACCACTGGGCCCGCCACCCTCCTCCATGAATAGGGTGACATATGGGGCTCCCAGTGGAACCCGGTGGTGGCACATTGCATATTCCATGGCAGAAAATAGAAGGGCAGGCCGGAACCTAATTTAAAAAAAAAAGGTAAGAAAAAAAAAGGACTCAATATATGTGCAGAGAAGGGTGGGCAGGATGCAGAGGAACGAAGTCAGTGGAATGAGTGAAGATCTGCTTTAAGCACTTTTAGGAGCTGATTTAAACATTTATTGGGTATGCAGCTTCTTTATCTTTCATCCTTGCTCATGTTCCTGTTTAAGTTGGTGCTGTGACAGCTTCCCCAAGTTTCTTGTTTTAGGGTGTCTCCTTTCTCTTTCAGCATCCTATGGAGCCTACATGCATGCAGGGACTGGAGTTGTGTCTGCCTACACTGTGTGCATCAATAGAAACACACAACTTTGCAGTTGAGGTTAGAAAAACTGCACCTCTTTCTTCTCCCCTCCTCCCTTCTCCAAGCTAACATACTGGCACAAGACAGCACTGTCCACTGTTACCTCTTTCCTGTGATGACTTAAAGTTCAGGGAAGCAGCACTAAGTAAGCAGGATCCAGCAGCATTGAAAGGTATAAACTGAAAGTGCTTCTTGGGTAAGAACTTTAACAAGTAGTTTACTGAAGAATGTTTATTTTATTGTGCTTAATGTGTTCAGATAAAAAATTATGAGAGTTTAATACTGCTTTAGGTTTAGCTTTCCACTGACCCTGTTGCCATCTTAACAATGAAAAAAAAAGCTGAAAGACTGAGCCTGGGTTCACATATATGCGGTGCAGTATATTACTTGTGATTCATACAGGAACCGTACGGCATTCCTGTGCAAATCGCATGCAATTTTTGTGCGGTGCGATTGGAGCCATACATTTTGTCTCCAATCGCACCACTGCCACACCAAAAAGGTGCAGGACCCTTTTTTGGTCCGCACTAGAATCGGATCGCATGGGTATTCACACCTACGCAATCCGATTCTGCACATCGCACCACGTTTTGCAGACTGATTTCAGGGTGTTGCTATCTTAACATACATACCCGCAGCGGTTCACTTGAATGGGGCGCGATTCTGATGCGGTGCGGAATTTGCACAGAAAACACTGTGAATTCCGGACCACATCAGTGTGAACCAGGGCAGAATACTCACTGTCAGGGTCGGACTAACAACTCATGGGGCAATAGGGGATCATGGGGCCCCTGTGTCCTTGCACAAACTCAAAAAAACCTATGAAAAGGGTACCAGGGGCATCTCATGGGGCCCCCTACTGACTCCGGGCCCTCGGGCAGTGCCCGGGTTTCCAAATGGTAAGTCCGCCCCTGCTCACTGGTTATGTTGCCAGTTCCTTCACTATCTTGCAGAGCTATGGCCCCTGGCAGAGTTTACACACCTGATACTTACGGATAGGTCAAATGCCTGTGTACCCCACATGCTTGTGATGGCCATTGTTAATATAGTCTGAACTAGAAAAGTTCATAAAAGCACTGGAACAGTGGACAGTATAGTTTTTATACAGAGATGAAAAGTTTACCCCGTGAGATAATGTAACCAGCTTTTTTGCTTGCACTGGCTTTCTCATTATTTAAAAACAGAATCATCCATCTTTTCATTTCTAGATTTCATTTTGTAACTGCACATGTTTTTTCATAGTCCTCATGCCAAGCTAAAGTTGAACTAAGAGTATTTTTGTCACACTCCGTAGACCAGATTTTCTTCTGCAGGTCAATATGTCTCTTTTGCAAATTACAGCTCTGGAGTGCATTTGGGAGCTTCAGATCAATATTTGACATGCTCTGCCTACTTCAAAGTATCATTTTAGTGGATAGTGCATTAGCGACTTTTACACGATTTTTCTGTAAAAAATATGTTTTTCATTTCTATGATAAAAAGGAAATATCAAACAAGAGAAAGATATTGAATTTTCGAATGGTAAAATGTCATTAACCTGGAAACATTGGAGCTGCAGCCCTTATCACAATATTTGGGTGGGGTTTAAATATTTGTATCTTCTGTGGAATCCATTAACCTCTAGAAAATATGAGTTTTTGCTCTCAGAGTTATATTGAGAAAGAGCAAATGTTTTAAGAATTCACTTAGGAAAGGTCAGCTTTCAACACAAATACTATTTTTATGCTGGCAACATTTTGCAAGGCTGGTGGTATCATTAGTGTAGGATGCTTATGTTTAGGCAACATTCAAAGGTGGTGTTTATCATACTGCCGTGGTAAAGGCTTGGTTCCTTGGTCACAGCAAGTGAACTTCTACTATAGCCACATGGCTGGTATAAGACAAAAAGGAGGAGGCAGAATCCTACAATGTTTTCCTCTTCCCCTCTTCCACTGACTGTTAACCTTTTTATCTTGTACTTATAATTGTAGGTAGATGCAGTCTGTAGGTGGCCCTAGACTTGAATGGCAATACAGTGTGATGGATATGGTAAAACGCCTATTTGGTTTCTTGTTAAATATATAATTTTTTTTTATATATATCTACTTTTATACTTTTATATTTCTAAATGCTTTGTATAAATATATATGTGTTGTGTGTATATTTGTTGTCTGCTTGTCTTTATAGTCCTCCTTGCTCAAGAAATGTCTGCTCACCAACCCCTCCCATCGAGCCAACTTGAAGACAAAGGAATATTTTTCTTTCTATAGATAAGACATCGTCCAAGATCACGCCTATACTCTGGAGAAGATTGTTTTCGTGTAGAGTGACCAATCAAAGACTAATATAATGCTTATGCTGTTCATAAACTCACTTTTTCATTTCAATAAATTATAGAAGTTTTCACAGACCAAACGTGTCAGCGTGAGTTTCTTTATGTGCGCACATTCCAGAGCTAGCCAGAAAGATTAATTAGGACAGGAGCAGATAATCACCGGACACTTAGTCCTCACTAAATCAACAGGAGATGAAGGAAATTGTGAGGAACCCAGTTCTTCTATGACATAGGTGTCCGTTTATGAACCAGCGGTAATAGATCGCTGCTCAGTTCTCCAGCATTCTCAGAGAACACAGTTCTCCTGTGAATGCAGTTTATGAGGCAGTTCTCCGAACGAAGGGAGAACGATCTCCAAACGCTGGAGAACGGTCTACAAACTCTGGAAAACGGCTGATTTTACTATAATCTCGCGAGATTACAGTAAAAGATCAGTTTACTAAGCAGAGGTAAATTATCTCTGCTTAGTTTTCGGTCCCTCCGATTCTCCAGCTCTGGGCTGGAGAATCTGGAGGGAGATCACAGATCTCCAGAGAAGGGCTGAACATATTCTCCTGAGTGTTATAAACTGTGAATGACCAGAGAATAGCTGTGATCCTCTGAATCTCAGCTATTCTGTGTGTCATAAACGGACACCTTTGTGCAGTCATCAGCAGCTTTCTGATTGGATGCTGGTGCCCTGCGTGACACCCGCAGCCATCTTGGGTGAGGCCTTGCTTATTTAAGACACAGGCTCCTTGGTCTGATGTGCATTCTGCGAATAATTTGAGTAAGGACAGATTCCTTGTCTATCAGGGACAGTACATAGTGTTAGGGAGAGGTTCTGAAGGAGTAGGAACAGTGCAGGGACCACTCTATCCTTCACTTAGGAAGCCTCCCAGTTGGGTCGGACCAAGCCAGGCTGCATTTCTGCTTCTCATTGCAGAAGCTGTCAGCATCACTTCAAGCTTATTTACAGGTTCCATAAGTGACTCCAGATGGTTAAGCACACCTGCGGGGCCTACTTGTACCTTGTTGGAACTTTCTGCAACACACAGTTCACATTACCTGGCCTGAATTGCACCGCATTCCTGTTCAAAACACATGCAATTAATTGCAGTATGATTTGCGCCCATTCATTTTGTTTTAGGTATCGGAGCATTTGCAAAAGTACAAGTGCTTAGCATGGGCATGGATGCTGATACTGGTATCAGTATTGGTGTAACCCTACTTGCGGGCAATCTGGCATTAACTGATGCTGGCTGGGAGGGACACTAACTGACACTGACATTGCTAGTGACACTAATACAGTGATCAGTGATCATACTGTGCTAATGACACTGGCTGGGTGACAGAGTGATCAGGAGGGCAATCAAGGGGTTAACTGTTGCCTAGCAAGTGTAATGTGTATAATGTGTGCTGCTTTTACTAACAGATCTTGCTGAGAAGAAACTTACAGTTCTCTGCCTGTATACAGAATTTTGTGTGTTTGTTCTGTGATTGGCCACAGCCGACCAGCTGGTATACATCTAAAATCATTGGCTGTAACCTGCTAATCAACTTGTGCTGTGGAAAATCACAGCACAGATTGGCAGGAGGTACATGCGTGCACACCCAAACCCAGAAGAAGGCCAGCAACATACATGTACGCTGTCGTGCCTGCACTTGCCACCCGCTCACCATAGATTTACTCTGAGTGGGTCAGCCTGTGGTTAAGCCTTAACCACTTCCTGTCCAGCCCATGTATATAAACGGCCGGACAGTGGCAGTGCAGGGGCGGGTTGCCGTTCATAAATGGCACCCACCACTTTAGACTGTGCTCGCTCCCTGGAACACCGATCACTGTACGGGACCTCTGTGTGAGGTCCCGATCATGTGATCATGGATTGGCCAATCAGTGATCACATGAATAAGAGTAAGCAAGATGGCACTTCTGACATCATTGCTTACTACGTGTGAAATCTGTGAATGATCACAGAGATCACATGGTACCACAGAGATCACATGGTACAAGGCTATTCACAACAGCTTTGTACCATGTGACAAGCTGTGACCAGTCACAGCTCACACAATATTTCTCAATGGCTGCAAGAATGCAGCCAGAGAGAAGGAGAAATTATTTCTTTTACAGCCTTTATGGGTGTAAAAGCAATCAGTGTAAAAAATCTTCATCACCCCCCACAAGTAGTACAGTGGCACTATGGTGACACTCTACTGCTAGGGTGACAGTATGTTAAACAATAAAAACATAAATAATAATAAAAAAATTAAATAAAAATGTAAAAAAGATTTTTTGAAAAATTATAATTTTTGGTTATAAACTAATTTGGGTTATTCTTTTTTACTAAAAAGATAACTGAATTAATTTTGGCCAAGATTTATGAAGAAAGATTATTTATTTGCAAAAACACTTTTTTTTTACTTTTTCATTTATATATCAAAAAAATAAAAATCCCAGTGGTGAATAAATACCACCAAAATAAAGTTTTATCTGTCTCAAAAAAATGCTAAAAAAGTCATATGGGTACAGTGTTGCATGACCGTGCAATTATCATTCAAAGTGTGACAGGGCTGAAAGCTGAAAATTGTCCTGGACAGGAAGGGGGTAAAAGTGTCTGGACATGAAGTGGTTAAAGCCCTTAATCTGAATTCCAGGGAAAAAATGATCCCTATCACATCAGAGACCCCCAACATATTAGAAGCCCTCTTCTTTCACATCAGTGTCACCCCTCCACATCAAAGTGCCCTTTTTCACATTAGTGTCCCCAACCCACCACTTTCACATAATAGTTTTGCCCCCTCCCCTTTCATATCAGAGTCCTCAGCCTTTTCCCCACCACTTTTGCATCAGAGTCCTCAGCCCCCACCTTCACAATAGAGCCCTACTTTATGATAGTCATTAGAGATGAGCGAAGAAATGAAAAATTCGATTCGACTGATTCGGCGAATTCGTGGACAATATTCGATTCGAGTCGAATAAATTCGCTGTGAATTTAACTTAAAAAAGGGTGTTTCTAGGCTTCAGAGAGACTTAATATTAGTGCAGAACACTGTACCTTTAATTTAAATGCCCTTGGAGTCTACTGGGGAAGAGAAATAATACTGTCACTCAGTATGACATGCAGATGAGTGCCGTCGATCTTAGAATCACCGCACACTTCACTCATTTGGCCAGTCACGGGGCCAAAACCAGTGTTTGGAGCCACAGTGTGGCGGTGGAGGCAGCAGCAATGGGAGGCCATACAGCAACCTATGACAAAATGGAAACCAGCAGGAGTGTGAGGAGACCTGAAAGTGGCACATGGCAGAGTGGGAGCAATGGGAGGCGGTACAAGGACCCATGTCACACTGTGGACCCAGCAGCAGCGTGACCAGGCGGTACGGGGGCCCATGGCAGATTACAGGCCTGGCAGCAGCAATGGGAGGCCCGTAATCTGCCAGCACCCTATGACAAAAAATGGAACACACCAGCAGTGTGTGAGGAGACCTGAAAGTGGCACATGGCAGAGTGTGGCGATGGAGACAGCAGCAATGGGAGGCCGTACAGGGACCCATGAGAGACTCTGGACCTGGCAGCAGCATGAGGAGGCGGTATAGGGGCCCATGGCAGATTAGGGGCCTGGCAGCAGCTATAGGAGGCCCGTAATCTGCCAGCACCCTATGACAAAAAATTGAACACACCAGCAGTGTGTGAGGAGACCTGAAAGTGGCACATGGCATGAGAGACTCTGGACCTGGCAGCAGCATGAGGAGGCGGTATATAGGGGCCCATGGCAGATTAGGGGCCTGGCAGCAGCTATTGGAGGCCCGTAATTTGCCAGCACCCTATGACAAAAAATTGAACACACCAGCAGTGTGTGAGGAGACCTGAAAGTGGCACATGGCATGAGAGACTCTGGACCTGGCAGCAGCATGAGGAGGCGGTATATAGGGGCCCATGGCAGATTAGGGGCCTGGCAGCAGCTATGGGAGGCCCGTAATCTGCCAGCACCCTATGTCAAAAAATTCAACACACAAGCAGTGTGAAGAGACCTGAATGTGGCACATGGCAGAGTGTGGCGATGGAGACAGCAGCAATGGGAGGCCGTACAGGGACCCATGACACACTCTGGACTTGGCAGCAGCATGAGGAGGCGGTATAGGGGCCCATGGCAGATTAGGGGCCTGGCAGCAGCTATGTGAGGCCCGTAATCTGCCAGCACCCTATGACAAAAAATGTAACACACCAGCAGTGTGAGGAGACCTGAAAGTGGCACATGGCAGAGTGTGGCGATGGAGACAGCAGCAATGGGAGGCCGTACAGGGACCCATGACAGACTCTGGACCTGGCAGCAGCATGAGGAGGCGGTATAGGGGCCCATGGCAGATTAGTGGCCTGGCAGCAGCTATTGGAGGCCCGTAATCTGCCAGCACCCTATGTCAAAAAATTGAACACACCAGCAGTGTGAGGAGACCTGAAAGTGGCACATGGCATGAGAGACTGTGGACCTGGCAGCAGCATGAGGAGGCGGTATAGGGGCCCATGGCAGATTAGGGGCCTGGCAGCAGCTATGGGAGGCCCGTAATCTGCCAGCACCCTATGTCAAAAAATTGAACACACCAGCAGTGTGTGAGGAGACCTGAAAGTGGCACATGGCAGAGTGTGGCGATGGAGACAGCAGCAATGGGAGGCCGTACAGGGACCCATGAGAGACTCTGGACCTGGCAGCAGCATAAGGAGGCGGTATATAGGGGCCTATGGCAGATTAGGGGCCTGGCAGCAGCTATAGGAGGCCCGTAATCTGCCAGCACCCTATGTCAAAAAATTCTACACACCAGCAGTGTGAGGAGACCTGAAAGTGGCACATGGCAGAGTGTGGCGATGGAGACAGCAGCAATGGGAGGCCGTACAGGGACCCATGAGAGACTCTGGACCTGGCAGCAGCATGAGGAGGCGGTATAGGGGCCCATGGCAGATTAGGGGCCTGGCAGCAGCTATAGGAGGCCCGTAATCTGCCAGCACCCTATGACAAAAAATTGAACACACCAGCAGTGTGTGAGGAGACCTGAAAGTGGCACATGGCAGAGTGTGGCGATGGAGACAGCAGCAATGGGAGGCCGTACAGGGACCCATGACAGACTCTGGACCTGGCAGCAGCATGAGGAGGCGGTATAGGGGCCCATGGCAGATTAGGGGCCTGGCAGCAGCTATTGGAGGCCCGTAATCTGCCAGCACCCTATGTCAAAAAATTCAACACACCAGCAGTGTGTGAGGAGACCTGAAAGTGGCACATGGCAGAGTGTGGCGATAGAGACAGCAGCAATGGGAGGCCGTACAGGGACCCATGAGAGACTGTGGACCTGGCAGCAGCATGAGGAGGCGGTATAGGGGCCCATGGCAGATTAGGGGCCTGGCAGCAGCTATGGTAGGCCCGTAATCTGCCAGCACCCTATGTCAAAAAATTGAACACACCAGCAGTGTGTGAGGAGACCTGAAAGTGGCACATGGCAGAGTGTGGCGATGGAGACAGCAGCAATGGGAGGCCGTACAGGGACCCATGAGAGACTCTGGACCTGGCAGCAGCATGAGGAGGCGGTATATAGGGGCCTATGGCAGATTAGGGGCCTGGCAGCAGCTATAGGAGGCCCGTAATCTGCCAGCACCCTATGTCAAAAAATTCAACACACCAGCAGTGTGTGAGGAGACCTGAAAGTGGCACATGGCAGAGTGTGGCGATAGAGACAGCAGCAATGGGAGGCCGTACAGGGACCCATGACACACTCTGGACTTGGCAGCAGCATGAGGAGGCGGTATAGGGGCCCATGGCAGATTAGGGGCCTGGCAGCAGCTATGGGAGGCCCGTAATCTGCCAGCACCCTATGACAAAAAATGTAACACACCAGCAGTGTGAGGAGACCTGAAAGTGGCACATGGCAGAGTGTGGTGATGGAGACAGCAGCAATGGGAGGCCGTACAGGGACCCATGACAGACTCTGGACCTGGCAGCAGCATGAGGAGGCGGTATAGGGGCCCATGGCAGATTAGGGGCCTGGCAGCAGCTATTGGAGGCCCGTAATCTGCCAGCACCCTATGTCAAAAAATTGAACACACCAGCAGTGTGAGGAGACCTGAAAGTGGCACATGGCATGAGAGACTGTGGACCTGGCAGCAGCATGAGGAGGCGGTATAGGGGCCCATGGCAGATTAGGGGCCTGGCAGCAGCTATGGGAGGCCCGTAATCTGCCAGCACCCTATGACAAAAAATGGAACACACCAGCAGTGTGAGGAGACCTGAAAGTGGCACATGTTTGGGGCATGATTCATGGCGGATTTAGTCAGTTGTGTCAGGAACTGGTGGTTTGAAATCCAGACTAATCCACGCCTGATTCATTTTCACAAACGTGAGTCTCTCCACACTTTGGGTGGACAGTCGTGTCCTCCACGGAGTTACAATACCTCCTGCCGCACTAAACACGCGCTCCGATGCCACGCTACTGGCCGGGCATGACAGCCTTTCAAGGGCAAATTCAGCTAGTTGGGGCCAAAGGTCAAGTTTCGTTGCCCAGTAGTCAAGGGGATTGTCTACCTCGGTTGGCAGGGTGCTGTCCAAGTAGGCCTAAGCCTGTTGTTTGAGGTCCTGCTCCAGGTCCACCTGATGCTGCTGCTGCTGCGGCTGGTTAGTAGTTTCCTCACTGCGCTGGTGAAGAAAGCTACTCATCATCGACTGCAGACTGAGGCAGCCGCTGCTGGTGGAGCTGCCACTGCTCCTACCACCCCACCCCTCCCCTGCTGCCATGGCAGCGGAACGCAAGCGCACAGGGCCCACAGTGTCTGAGGATGGACGTTGGCGCAGAAAGGCATGGACCAGCTGACTACATAGGTGGTTTTTATAGTACGTTATTTTGGCCTCCCTCTCAGCAGGTGTGAAAAAGGCCACCATTTTTGAACGGTAGCAAGGGTCCAACAAGGTGGACAGCCAAAAGTCATCCCTCTGTCTGATGGTTATTATTCGGCTGTCGCTACGCAAGCAAGCGAGCATGCTATGGGCCATTTGTGCCAAGGAATGCGAGGGACTCCCTGCCTCCACCTCCACAGCATACTGCCACGGTGCGTCTGGGTCCTCTGTCTCCTCCTGCTCCTCCTCTACCAGATGCTCCTGCTCCTCCACTCCTGTCCGCTGAGTGGAAAAACCACCCATTTCACTCAATAATTCCTGAGCACAAATGTCCTCCTCTACCTCCTCCTCTTCTTCCTGTCCTGCCCCCACAGGGGTCATGTGGCGTTGAGATCGGTGTGCCACGTCTACCGCACCCTGACCAGCCATTGTTAACAGCATTTGTTCCAGGACGTGCAACAGAGGAATGATGTCGTTCATCCCATAGTCCTGCCGACTCACGAATAGCGTGGGCTCCTCAAAGGGCCTGAGCAAGCGGCAGGTGTCACGCATGAGCTGCCAATGGCTGACATCGAAGTTACACAGGGGAGTACCTTTATCCGCTTGTAACATCAGGAAATCAGTGATGGCCTTTCGCTGTTCGTAAAGGCGGTCTACCATGTGTAGGGTTGAATTCCACCTTGTTGCAACGTCGCAGATCAGGCGATGCTGTGGAATTCCGTTCTGCCGCTGCAGCTCAAGGAGGGTGTGCTTTGCGGTGTAGGAATGGCTGAAATGCATGCAAAGTTTACGTGACATTTTAAAGATGTCTTGCAGTGGGATGGTGGATTTTAGGAACCGCTTGACAACCAGATTGAACACGTGAGCCATGCATGGCGCATGGCACAACCTTACTTGACGCAGAGCAGACACCATGTTCTTTCCGTTGTCAGTCAACATGGTTCCGATTTTCAGTTTGCGTGGAGACAGCCATCTGTCGATTTCTCTGTTCATTACACTGATAAGTTCCTCCCCAGTGTGACTACGTTCGCCTGGACCTGGCAGCAGCATGAGGAGGCGGTATAGGGGCCCATGGCAGATTAGGGGCCTGGCAGCAGCTATAGGAGGCCCATAATCTGCCAGCACCCTATGTCAAAAATTTCAACACACCAGCAGTGTGAGGAGACCTGAAAGTGGCACATGGCATGAGACACTGTGGACCTGGCAGCAGCATGAGGAGGCGGTATATAGGGGCCCATGGCAGATTAGGGGCCTGGCAGCATCTATGGGAGGCCCGTAATCTGCCAGCACCCTATGTCAAAAAATTCAACACACCAGCAGTGTGTGAGGAGACCTGAAAGTGGCACATGGCAGAGTGTGGCGATGGAGACAGCAGCAATGGGAGGCCGTACAGGGACCCATGACAGACTCTGGACCAGGCAGCAGCATGAGGAGGTGGTATATAGGGGCCCATGGCAGATTAGGGGCCTGGCAGCATCTATGGGAGGCCCGTAATCTGCCAGCACCCTATGTCAAAAAATTCAACACACCAGCAGTGTGTGAGGAGACCTGAAAGTGGCACATGGCAGAGTGTGGCGATGGAGACAGCAGCAATGGGAGGCCGTACAGGGACCCATGACAGACTCTGGACCTGGCAGCAGCATGAGGAGGCGGTATATAGGGGCCCATGGCAGATTAGGGGCCTGGCAGCATCTATGGGAGGCCCGTAATCTGCCAGCTCCCTATGTCAAAAAATTCAACACACCAGCAGTGTGTGAGGAGACCTGAAAGTGGCACATGGCAGAGTGTGGCAATGGAGACAGCAGCAATGGGAGGCCGTACAGGGACCCATGAGAGACTGTGGACCTGGCAGCAGCATGAGGAGGCGGTATATAGGGGCCCATGGCAGATTAGGGGCCTGGCAGCAGCTATGGGAGGCCCGTAATCTGCCAGCACCCTATGTCAAAAAATTCAACACACCAGCAGTGTGTGAGGAGACCTGAAAGTGGCACATGGCAGAGTGTGGCGATGGAGACAGCAGCAATGGGAGGCCGTACAGGGACCCATGAGAGACTCTGGACTTGGCAGCAGCATGAGGAGGCGGTATATAGGGGCCCATGGCAGATTAGGGGCCTGGCAGCAGCTATGGGAGGCCCGTAATCTGCCAGCACCCTATGTCAAAAAATTCAACACACCAGCAGTGTGAGGAGACCTGAAAGTGGCACATGGCATGAGAGACTGTGGACCTGGCAGCAGCATGAGGAGGCGGTATAGGGGCCCATGGCAGATTAGGGGCCTGGCAGCAGCTATGGGAGGCCCGTAATCTGCCAGCACCCTATGTCAAAAAATTCAACACACCAGCAGTGTGTGAGGAGACCTGAAAGTGGCACATGGCAGAGTGTGGCGATGGAGACAACCCACCGACTGTTTTGCTCGCTGCCAAGCTGCCACCCTCTTCTCCTGATGATGCGGAAGCAATAGCCTGATGACGACGAGGCTGCCAAGTGCGATCAGCCTCATCATCATCAATTAGGGTCTCCGCCTCACTACTAGCCCCCTCGGCTGCGTGTGGGTCAGGAGACAGACCTGTCTCTAGACCGGCTACCGAGCCACTCTCCTCGCCACTACTTCTTCGCCTGGCTGCTGAAGAGGCGGATGTCTCCCCCCGTTCCTGACCGCCCTCTGTTAGCTCTTCCTCACTGTACTGGATGACACCGGGAGCACTAGCCTCTGGCTGCGAATAGTGCTGCCTCGACCCCTTCCTCTGCTACCACGTCTGCTCGCTCCTAAAACATTGCCTCCTCTGCCACTCCTCTGCATGTTGTCTGACATACTCTTTAATTAAACGATTCTGTGTCCCTGAGTAACAATTCTGTGTCCCTGAGTAACGTTTCTGTGGCCCTAAGTAACATTTCTGTGGCCCTCAGTAACAATTCTGTCTGTCCCTGAGTAACAATTCTGTGTCTGTCCCTGAGTAACAATTCTGTGTCCCTCAGTAACAATTCTGTGTCCCTCAGTAAAAATTCTGTGTCCCTCAGTAACAATTCTGTGTCTGTGCGAGTAACAATTCTGTGGCCCTAAGTAAAAGTTCTGTGGCCCTCAGTAACAGTTCTGTGTCCCTGAGTAACAATTCTGTGTCTGTGCGAGTAACAATTCTGTGGCCCTAAGTAACGGTTCTGTGGCCCTCAGTAACAATTCTGTGTCCCTGTGTAACAATTCTGTGTCTGTGCGAGTAACAATTCTGTGGCCCTAAGTAACAGTTCTGTGGCCCTCAGTAACAATTCTGTGGCCCTAAGTAACGGTTCTGTGGCCCTCAGTAACAATTCTGTGTCCCTGTGTAACAATTCTGTGTCTGTGCGAGTAACAATTCTGTGGCCCTAAGTAACAGTTCTGTGGCCCTCAGTAACAATTCTGTGTCTGTGCGAGTAACAATTTTGTGTCTGTGCGAGTAACAATTCTGTGGCCCTAAGTAACAGTTCTGTGTCCCTGTGTAACAATTCTGTGTCTGTGCGAGTAACAATTCTGTGGCCCTAAGTAACAGTTCTGTGGCCCTCAGTAACAATTCTGTGTCCCTGAGTAACAATTCTGTGTCTGTGCGAGTAACAATTCTGTGTCTGTGCGAGTAACAATTCTGTGGCCCTAAGTAACAGTTCTGTGTCCCTGTGTAACAATTCTGTGTCTGTGCGAGTAACAATTCTGTGGCCCTAAGTAACAGTTCTGTGGCCCTCAGTAACAATTCTGTGTCCCTGAGTAACAATTCTGTGTCTGTGTGAGTAACAATTCTGTGGCCCTAAGTAACAGTTCTGTGGCCCTCAGTAACAATTCTGTGTCCCTGAGTAACAATTCTGTGTCTGTGCGAGTAACAATTCTGTGGCCCTAAGTAACAGTTCTGTGGCCCTCAGTAACAATTCTGTGTCCCTGAGTAACAATTCTGTGTCTGTGCGAGTAACAATTCTGTGGCCCTAAGTAACAGTTCTGTGTCCCTGTGTAACAATTCTGTGTCTGTGCGAGTAACAATTCTGTGGCCCTAAGTAACAGTTCTGTGGCCCTCAGTAACAATTCTGTGTCTGTGCGAGTAACAATTCTGTGTCTGTGCGAGTAACAATTCTGTGGCCCTAAGTAACAGTTCTGTGTCCCTGTGTAACAATTCTGTGTCTGTGCAAGTAACAATTCTGTGGCCCTAAGTAACAGTTCTGTGGCCCTGAGTAACAATTCTGTGTCTGTGCGAGTAACAATTCTGTGTCTGTGCGAGTAACAATTCTGTGGCCCTAAGTAACAGTTCTGTGGCCCTCAGTAACAATTCTGTGTCTGTCCCTGAGTAACAATTCTGTGGCCCTAACTAAAGTTTCTGTGGCCCTAAGTAACAATTCTCTGGCACTCAGTAACAATTCTGTCTGTCCCTGAGTAACAATTCTGTGGCCGTAATAACGTTTCTGTGGCCCTAAGTAACAATTCTCTGGCACTCAGTAACAATTCTGTCTGTCCCTGAGTAACAATTCTGTGGCCCTAATAACGTTTCTGTGGCCCTAAGTAACAATTCTCTGGCACTCAGTAACAATTCTGTCTTTCCCTGAGTAACAATTCTGTGGCCCTAATAACGTTTCTGTGGCCCTAAGTAACAATTCTCTGGCACTCAGTAACAATTCTGTCTGTCCCTGAGTAACAATTCTGTGGCCCTAATAACGTTTCTGTGGCCCTAAGTAACAATTCTCTGGCACTCAGTAACAATTCTGTCTGTCCCTGAGTAACAATTCTGTGGCCCTAATAACGTTTCTGTGGCCCTAAGTAACAATTCTCTGGCACTCAGTAACAATTCTGTCTGTCCCTGAGTATGAATTCTGTGGCCCTAACTAGCGTTTCTTTGTCCCTAAATAACGATTCTGTGGCCCTAATTAACAATTCTGTGTCCCTGAGTAATAGTTCTCTGTCCCTAAGTATCGTTTCTCTGTCCCCAAGTATCGTTTCTGTGGCCCTAACTCTGTCCCTGTCCCTAATACAGAGCGGTCTGCCTCTGTTCAATGACTGCAGGCAAATGAAGAATTCCAAAATGGCCGCTATTTATAGCTCGACCATTACACAGTGCTAGCTGGCTGGCTGCTGATTGGCTGATGCGATCACATGTCGTTGAGGAATGCATTATGGGTCAGTGCGCCTTGTCTGCGCGCCTTCCCAGACATCCCCGCTCCGTCGCCGCACATGTCAGCCGCCATTTTCGGAAAAATTTCGATTCGCGCGTCCGAATTAGGCTATTTTTCGGATTCGGCGCGAATCGAAATTTTTCCGATATTCGACTCGAATTTCACTTCGGCTACTTCGATTCGCTCATCTCTAATAGTCATCACAGCATAGCTGTGGCATCATGCCGCTGGGCAGGAGGCAGAGCAGGTGCAGATGTAGGCTGTATCCTGTCTCCTTCTGAATTCTGGGGCAGCCCTGAATACTACCAGTCTTGGATTAGTGCCATTCATTTCCATGGTGCTGGCGGCTGGCCTGTAACATGGAAATGCATGACGCTGTGCAAAAATAAAGGACGCATTGAGACACCCCTAACAAGACCAGGTGGCTCCCAGTTGGGAAACCCCGGATATAGATCAATTTACCGTATTTTTCGCTCCATAAGACGCACCTGACCATAAGACGCACCTAGGTTTTAGAGGCGAAAAACAAGAAAAAGAAATATTTTGAACCAATGGACTGCAGACATAGTACAGGGAATGACCAGAGACTGCGGACATAGTACAGGAGATGACCAGAGACTGCGGACACAGTACAGGAGATGACCAGAGACTGCGGACACAGTACAGGAGATGACCAGAGACTGCGGACACAGTACAGGAGATGACCAGAGACTGCGAACACAGTACAGGAGATGACCAGAGACTGCGGACATAGTACAGGAGATGACCAGAGACTGCAGACATAGTACAGGAGATGACCAGAGACTGCAGACATACTACGGGAGATGACCAGAGACTGCAGACATAGTACAGGAGATGACCAGAGACTGCAGACATAGTACAGGAGATGACCAGAGACTGCGGACATAGTACAGGAGATGACCAGAGACTGCGGACATACTACAGGAGATGACCAGAGACTGCGGACATACTACAGGAGATGACCAGAGACTGCGGACATACTACAGGAGATGACCAGAGACTGCGGACATACTACAGGAGATGACCAGAGACTGCAGACATAGTACAGGAGATGACCAGAGACTGCGGACATAGTACAGATGACCAGAGACTGCGGACACAGTACAGGAGATGACCAGAGACTGCGGACACAGTACAGGAGATGACCAGAGACTGCGGACACAGTACAGGAGATGACCAGAGACTGCGGACACAGTACAGGAGATGACCAGAGACTGCGGACACAGTACAGGAGATGACCAGAGACTGTGGACATAGTACAGGAGATGATCAGAGACTGCGGACATAGTACAGGGAAAATACCAGGGACACAGTACAGATGACCAGAGACTGCAGACAGTGCAGGGGATGACCAGAGACTGCAGACAGTGCAGGGGATGACCAAAGACTGCAGACAGTGCAGGGGATGACCAGAGACTGCTGACCTTTGGGGAGGGAGGGGGAGCGGGTACCTGAATTTGACAGGCACCCGCTAACACACACACACGTGGCGTTGTCTTTCCCTCTTCTTCCCGCGCCGGCTTCTGTGACAGCCGGGTGCCCACTGCGCATGCGCAAGAAGCGCTGCGCTTTGTGAATGACCTGTCATGTGTCCCAGAAAACACTGGACCATTCACAAAGCGCAGCGCATACGCAGTGGGCACCCGGCTGTCACAGAAGCCAGCGCGGGAAGACTGTGCAGCGCTGGAGCGAGGAACAGGTAAGGCCCTGCAGGAGAGAACAGCTGAGCGGCCGGCCCGGTATTCTGACATGGTGGCGGCAGAAATACCGGACCGGCCGCTTTCTATTCGCTCCATAAGACGCACTGACATTTTCCCCCCTTTTTTTGGGGGAAAAAAGTACGTCTTATGGAGCGAAAAATACGGTAATTCAAGGAGAGGCAAGAATATCTTCAGTTTCTGATAAGGATTCTACACACAATAGGCTCAGTTGATAAAGCTAGCATATCAGGATAAGGATGCTGATGATGTAATGCTTTTCCTTACCAATCTGTTAATTGCCTAATTTATGTGCCGTATTGAACAATTTTGCTATAGCGTCAGGTCTTACTGTCAATTTTACTAAAATCGGTGATTATGCCTGTTAGTGTTCCTGATTCCCTAAGTGCATCTCTCCGTAGCTCTTTTCCATTATGTTGGGTCACAGATCGGATTTCCTATTTGGGTATTAATCTCACTCCTAGATACTCAGATATGTTTGCTGCTAATTATCCACCACGTGTATCACGTCTCTCTACTCTATTGAAGATTTGGCATGGTTACCCTATTTCTTTTCTAGGTAGAGTCACGGCAGTTAAAATGAATATTTTGCCTAAACTACTTTATCTTTTTAGAGCACTTCCAGTTCCGGTCTCAAAAACGTTTTTGGATCACTTTCAGCGGACTATTAATACTTTTATCTGGGGTAATAAACGTCCACGTTTTACTTTGTCTGTTTTGTACCGCTCGCAACGGATGAGAGGTCTCGGTCTTCCCAATTTTTGGCTATATTATCTCTCAGCTCGTTTTGCGCAACTATCACAATGGGCAACTGTTAACTCTCAGATCCCCTGGATCAAGTTTGAATCTCAATCTATACGCCCATTTTACTTACCGAGTATATTGTGGTCTAAAATCTCCCCTCGATCGTTTACTTTTCATACCTCCATAGTGACCCATTCACTGACACTTTGGTCCAAATACAAATTTAAATTGAATCTGGTCTCTTCTATTCCCCAAGGTGTTTCATTTTTTGGCGATCCTACTTTTGTTGTAGCTTTTTCTTCTCCCCAAGCGTTTCGTTGGTGGTATGATCGATCTTTTATTAGATTATCTGATTTTCAAAGAGGAGGATCTTATATTACTTTTGATATGCTGCGCGTGTTTTTTCATGTTCCTCTTCGTGAGTACCATCGTTACCGACAGATTAGACATTTTTTTAATTCACACTTTGGCCTTACACCCTCTTCTCCGATTTCATTTTTTGAACGTATCAGCCGTGACTCTCCTAGGGGTAGGGGTCTTATTTCTGATCTTTATCACCAATCTTTGATCTGTCTTTCTCATACACCCCCTTTATATAGACAAAAATGGGAGGAGGATAGTGGTATCAGTGGTTTTCAGATGAGGATTGGGATTCCATGGTGGATAACATATGTAAGTGTTCTAGATCTCTTTCTGTTCCTGAGACTGCCCTCAAGGTTCTAACCAGATGGTACTATACCCCATCAAGACTACATGTATTGTTCCCACAATCATCCCCTTTGTGTTTCCGGGGCTGTGGCATCACAGGTACTTTGGTTCATATGTTTTGGGATTGCCCGACCATATCTTTGATTTGGCGCAAGATATCTGAGGTGACTACCTCACTGGCCGGTATCCCGGTACGATTGTCTATACAGACCTGTTTATTGGGGGCTCATATCCCGGGGGTCTCTGATGCCACTATGAGACTGATACATACTCTTTGTATTGCCACTTTATGGGCTATTGCCTTACATTGGAAGTCCAATGCTGTACCATTGGCCTCTGTTTTACGCAGGGTTGATGCTGTGATGCTCATGGAACAAATTCATTATACCTTACTGGATGGGATGCACTTATTTGATAAAAAAAATGGGAATCATGGAGGGATTATAGACATTTATTGCATGATTAACAACATTCCAAGTGAAGGTTGACTGGCATATACTGTTGACAGATGTATCATTCAACCTACTTTATTGTCTACATATTTCATGTACTTGCAATCTATTCTTTTCTATTTCTTCTCTTTCTTATGTTAATATACTTTTCTGTATTGTATTTTTCAAAAGTGCCTTGTTTTTGCTGTAAGTATCATTTGAAAATGTACTGTTGTTTTACAGTCTACTTTTGCAAAATAAAACCGTTTGTAAACAAAAAAAAAAAATATCCAGTGGTGATCAACCTCCAAAAGAAAGCTCTATTTGTGTGAAAAAAATCATATACAATTTATTTGGTTACAGTGTTGCATGACCAAGAAATTGCGAGTTAAAGTAGCACAGAGCTGAATAGCAAAACAAAAATGCCCTAATCATGACATGGGTAAAATATTCTGGAGGACAAGTGGGTAAGAAGTTATACTTCTTTTAGGCAGCGTCCAATGAGATTTGAAATTTACAGCCACAAAGTGAAAAATAAAGATGTCCGTTATAAAGGCCACCCTGCACCAGTTACAGTCATCTCATCAGTTCTCCCTCGCTGCTCTTCCTCCACATTACCATGGGGGAGCATGTGATTTCCTTCCATGTGGCAATGCTCAGGTCCAGCAGCTAATTACTAATCCAAAGCACTGACTCTGGGAGTGACGTCACCACTTTCCTTAGTGTCTTACACTATTTCAGTGCTGTCTGTAATGGAGGCAGGAGCTTCTAGGTAGGCAGTGCTGGTAAGCTGTGTATAACTGGAGCCAGGGTGCTCTTTACAAAGACACTTGCATGGTCAAGGTGACATGGCCTCTTTAAAGCTTTGCGAACTGAGCCTACGGCTAATGTAAAACTCTTCCTGATCTGCAGTCACATGCCAAAATGATATTTGGCCAACGTATTTAGCTCAACAAAAGTTTTTCAATCCTTGAGTGAAGGTTTGTACTTTATCACTGCTAATTAATTATATATTATTCAATGGCTTTTTGTTGCTGTTTTTGGTAATTTAGAATCTGAGACTTAAATTTCTCTGAAGCTCTTTATATTCAGTGTTCAAAGTATCTCTTCTGGAAGGACACCTAAAAAATAAAAATGTGCAACTTACCCAATATCATCACAATGACACTCAGACATCAAATGCAGGTGGCGTGGAGGTTTAGTGTGGAGCTTTCTGATTGTGGAAATCTCTTAGAAAAGAGGTCATTTAAATAATACGGCTACATGGCTTAACTTTTTTTTTTCACATCACTTTGTAATTTCTCTTCATTTGCTGGAATTTAAAGGACAAACATAATGATCAACCATGGTTTGATTTTTTTTTTTTTACCACTTAACACAAAAACATCCCCAATGACACCTTTGAGGATGAAGTAATTAAATCTTTTGCATCAACCCAGTTAACAGTGGCTGCTAGTTTAATTAGGGAAGCTAGTCTGGGACCACTTAGAATAAATACTCTTTAAATGTGGTTTCATTCGGAGAAGTGGAGAGTGAAAATATATCAAAAGTAAATCAAAGAAAATAATATTTTAGAAGGAACTGACAAAGTGCCTTAAATGATATTAGTCGGGAGGATTGATCATCTTTTTGTTTAAAGAGGACGGGGGTGAGAAAAAACAAAGCTCCCCATGGCATTCAGCATTATTTTTCTAAAGAGAGAGTTTTGATCTCCAAATCGGCTAAAGAATAACTCCAGGCAAACAGATAAATATACAATTGAAATACATACATATCTTTGGCAGGTGTAGCACCCTACTTGTTAGGTTGCTATTAGGTTAGGTAAATGTGTTTTTTTTAGCTCCTCTGTAGCCAGGGGAGCAGGATTTGACTGCTTTTGGCTGTTCTGGGTTCTACTGGCTGCAGGCTCAACTACTTCCCCCTGCATTCCAGCAAGTTTTGGAATATAGAGGGTTGGAGGAAACAGACCCTGGACTGAATATTCATGCATTCTCAGCCAATCTATGGTCAAGAGGGTGACCAGCAGGGGGTTGGGTGTGCATAAATAGCATGGGGCTTAGCCCAGCAGGGTCTTTGCCCTGGTGGAGACAGACCCAGCCTGGAGGGGTTGTGTGCCCTTCTGGAACATCCAGTGGAGCTACAGGTGGTTCAATACAGTCCCAGCTAAGGGAGAGCTAGTTGACCTATTGCTCAAGCTGTCAGTCAGGAGAAAGTCTGCTGAAGATCTGGCCTGGAGGCTCACAGTGCAGGACCTGGCTGTTACTGGAAGGAGGCATGCTTGTATACAGGGACACAGTGAGTAGAGGCTTGAGAGAGAGATCCTCAAGAGACTGTTGCTGCTTGACCTCTTTTTGAGAGACTGTTCCAGATGTGCTGGCTCAAGGCTGTTTCAAGTGTGGGAACCCCCTGAAGTTGTATGTCTGTATCCTCTTTTACTAGAGGACTACCTTGAAGAGGTTAATTCCTACCAGAGAGCATCTTCAGTTCAAGTTTGCACTAGTTCTGGAGTATCCCAAGGCTTACCCTATCCAAGCTCTTAAAAAAAAGAAGTAGGGCACTTTTTTCCTCTTTATATTTACCTAGGTGGATGCAGAATCGGTCTGATGCTGCATCTGACCCCCACCACCTCTAAGGGTGAGAACTCAGCAATCATATGACCGCTGATCACATGACCGCTGATGAGTTCTCCTCTCCACTCTGAGCAGAGAGTGGTGACTTTCAGTCACCACTGTCCGCCTAAATACCAGTCACAGGAGTGCAGAACGAACTGCACTCCTGTGATCCACAGAAGTACAGCCAAAAAAACTTTGTCTGTGCATCTCCTTTAAGAATGCTACCCAACGAAAAATATTTTTTGCACCCAACTGAGACACTTAATCCAAACCAGGGATCAAGCATTCCAGTTCTTCATCTGTCACTGCACATACAGTATATCTGCGTACTGATTTTTTTGCTTGAGATTTTCTCAGAACCTTAATCACCTGCTGTGGCACTGTGGTTCCCAGAGCAAAATGTTTTAGTTCTGGTGTTCACCAGCTGGTGTCTCCCAGCAGCCAGAAGATCCCTGTATCTCAGATTGCAGTCGCCACCTGATGCTGACTGCTGGAAGGGTATTTAGTCCCTCCTCTACAAGTACATCTTGCTTCATTGTTTTGCTCCACTAGCCAGATACTGCTTGCCATTTATCCTGACCCTGCTCCATATCTTGTTTTTGCCTTTTATCCATATCTTGTACCCTGCTGCCTTGTATCTACTTCCCGCTGATTCCTAATCTTTGTCTTGGTTTCACCTTCCTGACTGTTTTCCTGTGTTCCCCTTTTTGTATATATTATATATACTATATTTGCTAGTATAGCATTTCCTCATTTAGTCTGAGTGCACTTAGATCTTCATATTTGCTGTTTTCTGTTTGCTGGTGTTTGGATGGATTTGGTTTCACTGTAAAAAAATCTTACTTCAAATAAATTGGCCTGGTGTCAGTTTTCTAAGTGTAGCCATGCGTATCTGGTCATTCATGCTGCTGATTCCTGACAGCTGTACTGCTTTGTGTGTCCTCTACTTACCTCTAGCCTGTTCATTGGACAGCATTAGTCAGTATAATCGCTTCTATCCAACATTTGCTCTTTCTCAACGTACCTGTTGGCTGTGCAGTGTTACAGATATAAATCATAAAATGTTACGTATCACAAAAGCTTTACAATTTTTTTTTTGTGCAAAAAGGAGGCTTAGGAAGGTTATGGCTGATGCTATTTATCATTCATGGCTTCAGTGCATTTCTGAATCATAAAGTACTCCAGCTATGTCCTGTCTATGCACACTCCCTCCAGCAACATCTTTTTATAATCGTCCAGTTCCGTTTTCTGATAGTGACAACACTGAACCATGACTGCACCATATGTGTCAGCATGGTCACCTGTGGTCTCAACCAGAGGTGCATGTGACAGTACAAGAGTATTGGGACACAGTTGCAATCTATAACAGGTACCGTATTTTTTGCTCCATAAGACGCACTTTTTTCCCCCAAAAAAAGGGGGTAAAATGTCAGTGCATCTTATGGAGTGAATATAGAGCGGCCGGTCCGGTATTTCCACTGCCGACACCGTGCCAGAATACCGGGCCGGCCGCTCAGCTGTTCTCTGCAGCAGGACCTTACCTTACAGTAGTCTTCCCGCACTGGCATCTTTAGTGTGGGAACCCGGCTGTGACAGCCGGGTGCTCACTGCGCATGAGTGAGAAGCACTGCGCTTTGTGAATGGCCCGGCGTCTTCTGGGACCTGTCATGTGTCCCAGAAGACGCCGGGCCATTCACAAATCGCAGTGCTTCTCACGCATGTGTACTGTCTGCAGTCTCTGGTCATCCCCTGTACTGTCTGCAGTCTCTGGTCATCTCCTGTACTATGTCCGCAGTCTCTGGTCATCCCCTGTACTATGTCCGCAGTCTCTGGTCATCTCCTGTACTATGTCCACAGTCTCTGGCCATCTCCTGTAGTATGTCCACAGTCTCTGGCCATCTCCTGTACTGTGTCCGCAGTCTCTGGTCATCTCCTGTACTATGTCCGCAGTCTCCAGCCATCTACTGTATTGTGTCCGCAGTCTCTGGTCATCTCCTGTATTATGTCCGCAGTCACTGGTCATCTCTTGTACTACGTCCACAGTCTCTGGTCATCTCCTGTACTACATCCGTAGTCTCTGGTCATCCCTTGTACTATGTCTGCAGTCTCTGGTCATCTCCTGTACTGTGTCCGCAGTCTCTGGTCATCTCCTGCACTATGTCCGCAGTCTCTGGTCATCTTCTGTACTATGTCCGCAGTCTCTGGTCATCTCCTGTACTATGTCTGCAGTCTCTGGTCATCTTCTGTACTATGTCCGCAGTCTCTAGTCATCTCCTGTACTCTGTCCGCAGTCTCTGGTCATCTCCTGTACTATGTCTGCAGTCCATTGGCTCAGAATATTTTTTTTCTCCTCTAAATCCTAGGTGCGTCTTATGGTCAGGTGCGTCTTATGGAGTGAAAAATACGGTAGTTCCTGAACAAGGACTTTCATGGCAGGAGCACCAGATATTAAAAAAAATCTGCAGATTAAAATAAAATAACTTTTGAAATTACATTAACATATTAAAGCTTATACAGTATAAGATTTTAGTGATCAGGTTTACAACACTTAAACCCTCCTCTATGCCCTCTTTACTCCTTTACTTTGTTATTGTATGTATAGCATCACAGTAAAACAGGAAACGTATAGGTCACATCAGCCTTTCTCAACCGTTGTACTCAAGAGGAACACCTAAAACAATTTTTTAGTCTTGGGGAGCCCTTACTAAAGCCAATGCATTGGATGTCAATGAGGAAAATGTTCTGCACGTTGGTGGTTAGATTGCAGTCCATTGCAGTGGTAATCAAACACCCAACCTTACAGACAGCTAAAAAGACATTTTGGTTCATGCTGCTGGCCTTTCCAAGCAGTGTTGGCACTGGAACTATACAGGCACCATCAGCCACAGTTCATGGTACCCCTATCCAGGGCCGCTAATAAGGTAGTACAGCCAACCCTCCTTTTCCGGGCTTGGGCCCCATCATTTTAAAAGGAGGGCTTGCTGGGCACCTGCTGAGTAGGAGGGCTGGCTGTACTGCCCTATTACTGACACCAATGCTCTTGTTGCTCCTCTTGTGGCTCCTTTTGCAGCACTGCTGGCTTGGCTTCTCCTCCCTTTGCTCCCTCCAGCTGTGCTGCAGAGGTATCGGTTCTAGCCTCTGCATCTTCAACCCCCCACCTCTATGATTACCCCCACCCCCTTCTGTCTGGGCTACCCTGTGTACCTCCCTTTCACCTGCTGTCCAGTCCCCCCTCTATCCCTTTTCTCCACCTTGACAGCAGCTGCTGAGGGCACACGGGGGAGGGAGCGTCAATTCAGGAAGGAGAGCGGGGGAATAAATATGTCATATTTACCGGCTTCATTCTTTACTGAATGAACACAGTTTATGATAGGTACAGATCACTGTGTTCATTCTTAAATGAAGCATAATAAACTGTGAGCATTTCCTATTCATTCATCTGTGCAGCTGAGGCTGCAGAAAGGAACTGAAGATTATATGTCCTCATTCCCTTTCTGTCTCAAAAGTGAGACATTGGGGTCTGATTATCTGATTAGAGCCCTAATAATTTCACCAAAGCCCCCCCCCCCCCAACAGGGAAGCTAATAAAATAAAAAAAAAATAAGGGTTCAAAAAAAAAAATCTAAACAAACAATAGTTTAAATAATTTAAAAATGACGGACTCGTTCACATTCAGTCAGCATCCAGATCACTCTTCAGAGAGCATTTGACAGGAGGTGAGGAGGAATATTGAGTTAGATGATCTGGGAAATTAGCTTTTTTTTTCAGCAAAGCAAATAGAGACATAAACAACAAAAAACTGCTAAAGTGCCTTATCATATGCAGAAATCACAGCAATGTAGGCACATAAAAATGAAAAAAAAGGAGGGCCTTTGCTGCAATGTTTGTTTTAAAATAATAAATCTAGGTTCACATCGGTGCTGTGTAATGCAAGCATGTTGATGTGCATTTTTCCATGTGTTAATGTGCGTTGCCTTCAAATGAATGGCCTGCCCACCACAATGCATGGTAATGCTGACAAGATGCATTGGGGTGCCAGTAAGAATCAACGGGATTGCAGCTCAACAGCAAGAAAAAACATCCAGCACTGTGGGATGCAATGGCATGTTCTGTATGTTTCTGCAGTGTAAAGATGTGAACCAAACCATATACAGTTTTCCCAGGACAAACATTTTATCATTTGGACGTGAAAGAAATGTCATATTTGAAGACTACTTAACAAGAGATAAGTGGAAACAAATCTATTTTCCAGCATCTCGTAAAGGCAAAAAAAAAATTAACTTCTCTAATTGAGGGAGGTTTAGAGCATTTCTCACTAAGTAATTGCTAACATGTTATAATCATTGAGTGAGTTGGTGTCTGAAATATGAAGAAGTTCCAAAATTAATTGCATAGGCGTATGCAGAATGGTTAGTGTAGGGGTTAAAAAGGGGACATTTTACAATTTGGGATAGAAAAACAACAGTTTTTCTAAAATGTTAGAGGATATTAAAGCGGCATTAAAGTCAAAAACAAAAATGTAATATATTGCAGCTTACTAGTTGTAAGGAAAAATGTCTTATTAACTGGCATCCATTTTGTTTAACACCTCCATTTTAGATGTGTGAACAAGTTAGTTTTGTTTTTATATGTCACTTGTTTCATGAATTCAGTTTCCATTCTGTAGAAACATAATTGCCTTATATGGTGGTCTTCAGTCATTTGTGGTCGTTATCTTTCTTGATAAGAGTGCAATATTTCATTGGTCATAATAATATTTCATTGGTCATTCTGAATTTGTAAAAACTGCTAGCACGCATTAAACTTTCAGAGATTTAGCTTGCACACTTCTGTGTCCAGAGCTTTATTTCTCCTGAGTTCAGAGGCTGGGAATATCCGAGGACATTTAAAGGGTTATAGACATAAGTAGAATCCTTGTGTCGCAAATGTGCGCAACACACAGTGAAGGATGCAGACTCCATTTTGTTAAGAGTATCCATTTTCTCCCCTCACTCCCTCCTCCTCCCTCTCTGAGAGGAGACATTTGGCCAGCGTGTGTGCTGGTTGTGGGTCACTGGCAGGTCAAGGCATCTCTGAGCTAGGTGCCTAGCTGTCTCTGAAAGCTGTATCATTTCATACCTCGGAAGAGATAAGGCAAGCTTTCTCCAGAGTTGAAGGAGATTCCAACCTCATAAAACTTAACTCAGCGTAGGTGACAGAATCAGATAACCTCGGTTAAAACCATTTTCCCCCTATGTCTCATATCTTGGAATATGAGAGACTTACATAAAAACTGAACATATCGTCAGATGGACGATGAGCAGGCAAACAGTTTGATGGGTCACTCGCCTTGTCTCGGACGCACAGGAAAGCAGAAAAATAGATCCCGTGAACCGTTTAGCATACACTCTCATAATTCATATCTAATCAATCCTCAGACTTGTCTGCATAATAATCTACCTGCGGGCGGGATGTCACTTGTGCATAGGAAAAGTTATAAGCCAAATATGAGTTATGGGAGATTTTTGCTCTAGTTGAGGCATCCGTCCTAAAGTGCTTGTAAACCTCTGACATCCTTCTGTAGTGTGTTCTTGTCTCTGTTTCTGCTCACTGAAGCACTGGGCTGTGCAGGGAGAGGGAGCGGCTGGCTCAGGCTCTCCACAGCTCGATGAGAGGATGAGTCAGGTGCCACAACAAACTCTGGGGTGGATCCCGACTTTAAAGTTGTGATCTTCCCCCAGCCTGGACTTGCTGAGTGACAGCAGTCGACAGCGGGCTTCAGCTTGCTGTCAGCTAAACACAGGTCACAAGAGCAAGAGCAAACTGCACTGCTGTGATCTACAAGATAAGTACAGCCAAAAAAGCTTTGGCTGTACTCCATTAAATTAAGCAGGGCAAGTGTGTTTCTTCCAACTCAGTTTCAGCTTTCAAAACCAAGTGTCCTTTACTTCCTTCTTTATATATATACTATATTGCCAAATGTATTGGGACACCCCTCCAAATCATTGCATTCAGATGTTTCAATCACCTCCATGGCCACAGGTGTATACAATCAAGCACCTAGGCATGCAGACTGCTTCTACAAACATTTGTGAAAGAATGGGTCGCTCTCAGGAGCTCAGTGACTCCAAGCGTGGTACCGTGATAGGTTGCCACCTGTGCAATAAGACCATCTGTGATATTTCTTTGCTACTTAATATTCCATGGTCAACTGTTAGTGGTATTATAACAAAGTAGAAGCAACTGGGAACAACAGCAGCTCAGCCACATAAAATGACAGAGCAGGGTCAGCGCATGCTGAAGTGCACAGAAGTTGCCAACTGTCTGCAGAGTCACTGTCGCTTCTGGAAGAATGGTCAAACATTCCCATGGACACACTCCTAAACCTTGTGGACAGCCTTCCCAGAAGAGTTGAAGCTGTTATAGCTGCTAAGGGTGGGCCAACTCAATATTGAACCTTACGGACTAAGACTGGGATGCCATTAAAGTGGATACAAAGAAAACAAACAGAAGTCGTACTGGCCCTGGGCATTATCGTAAAAAAAAATATTTATTGGAAGGATAAAAAGTAAGTATCGTACTCACAATTGACATACAGGTCAAAGGCACATCACACTAAACAGCGTTGTCCAATCCACACTGCATATAAGACCTTAAATGGAACCCTGGATTTCCAACAGGTGTTTTGAGGACTCAACCTCTTCCTCAGAGTCCTTTTGAGGCCTCTTGGGCTCTGAGGAAGAGGCTGAGTCCTCAAAACGTGCTAGCCTGTTTGAAGTCCAAGTCTTTGTATCAGGTGACATTGGACTATCCTGGTCCATTGAGGGCAGCAAGGAGTGCATTTTCCAGGACATCTGAGTTCTTACCATAGCTCTAGCTGAGTCCATCCCCAAGAGCAGGAGTACAGAGCTTGCAGTGTTTTCAATGTCATTAAAGTTCTTGTGCGTGTAAAGGCAGGTGTCCAGGAGTGGATTGACAACTCAGGGGGCAATAGGGGATCGTGGGGCCCCTGTGTCTTTGCCCAAACTCAAAAAAGCCTATGAAAAAGGTACCAGGGGCATCTCATGGGGCCTCCTACTGATCCAGTGCCCCAGTTTCCAAATGGTCAGTCCGTCCCTGCAGGTGTCCCAATATAGTGTACATGTAGATATCTCCTTTCATGGCTGAAGCAGAATCAGCCTTACATAAACCATAGGATCAATCACACATACACATTTCCTAGTATATTTTTTCATACAGAAGGAAGTTACTGAAAAATTATGATCAGAGCTCCCAGAAAAAAAAGTTACATAGAAAAGATGAAATCAAAGGAAGCTACAAACTTAGAACTGGAGGAAGAAAGCCTTGTGAGAGTTTTCCTATATTCACCTTTAGCTTCTCTCTTCCCTCTAGTTTCTTTCTTACAGTACGACTTCTTCTCTTTCCTCCAGCTCTGTGCTTTACAGAATGGATCAATGCCGCACTCGAAATGCTTTTGTTTCTCTTAAAAGCTCTATTTCTCCTTTAAAACTCACAAGGAGTAAGTACGTATCTTTAAAAAAGAAAGATACTTTAAAAATGTTTGTTTTAGATATAAGTGGCTTCTTCCATTTTTTACAAAAGCCCTATAGCTTTTACATAGACCTTGGATCATCAACACATTGTTTATAGATTATTAGGTTACCTGTGCGCATCAAGTGCCAATGGTTCTATTCTCACAACCTCTCTCTGTCAAATTGTAAAGAAGTTTTCTTTTCAACCTTAAAACATGCCGAAGACGTTAATGGCAAAAAATGCTTTCGCAGGCAGTTTATAATAGTCCCAAATAAGCAATTAAGCTGAAGAATAAAACTTTTATTTTAAGACGAGGCATCTTGTTATATATTTAAAGCTGATGCTGCATTTTTAGACCACACTTATAATTTAACTTAACAGGGGAAAAAAAGGAATGTTTTCTACACTAAATCCAGGGCCTAAAGCCACAAACTATCACCATTTATTGCCGAAGATAATTTTTTTTTCAGCTGAAATGCTTAATTGAAAGCATTATAACTCCCCAGTTTAGTCATTTAGCCAAACTGTTTAGGGTCTATTCATCTACAAGTGCGAACAGCTATAATTATATTTGGAGAATAATCACCCAATGTAGAAAGGTGAGATAGAAAATAATATTCTGACCACAGGGCAGACTTAAAAAGTAAATGTAAGTAGAAAATGCACCAATGAACTTTTTACAGTGCCAGTTTCAAACTTATTCTCGTTTAAACAAATCCATTCATTTAATTTCAGGAAAACGAGAGACAATTACAGTTTTAAAGTTGTTTTTCTTTTGTTGACTCCAATTTCATTTCATTCCATTAGATGTTTAGGAGCTTGCCAAGGTACACATTTCACATAAATATTTTACTTCTGTTAGTAAAAAAAGACAGATTAGTTTTTCTTTTTAATTTACATAACCTTTTTGGTATGCACTATATTTGCTATTTTGAAATGGTTGGATGCAAACTAAACTTTCAGTCTTTAAATTTTATTGCATTCTATAGGCTGTGAAAACTTGTTTCAAATGGTAGAACTTTAAGGACATAGACACTAGCTTTTCTACTTTTTTAAGGCCTGTTCTTGGCCAGTTTTATTAAAACGAAATTTCCATAAATCAAAATCAAAGTGTCTTCTTTCTCTCTTTCAAATAATTATACACTCTCTACTTTATTAGGTGAACCTTGCTGGTATTGGGTTGGACCCCCTTTTGCCTCCAGAACTGCCTTTATTCTTCATGGCATAGATTAAACAAGATGTTAGAGACATTCCTCAGAGATTTTTGTCCATATTGACATGAGTTCTTGTTGCTTTTCTATCATCTTGAACCAGTCTGCCAATTTTCCTCTGACCTCTAATATCAAAAAGGCATTTTCGTCCACACAACTGCCGCTCACTTGATATTTTCTCTTTTTCAAACCATTCTCTGGAAACCCTAGAGATGTTGTGCATAAAAACTGCTGATCTACTTGGATTTACACACACAGAACCATCTCTAGGGTTTCCAAAGAATGGTCAGAAAAAGAGAAAATGTCCAGTAAGTGGCAGTTGTGTGGACAAAATTGCCTTGTTGATGTCAGAGGTAAGGGGAGAATGGGCAGACACACAACACATCGAACCTTGAAGCAGAAGGGCTATAGCAGCAGGACACCACGCTGGGTGCCACTTCTGTCAGCTAAGAATAGTCACCTAAATCTCCTTTCTTCTCCATTCTGATGCTCAGTTTGAACTTCACCAAGTCGTCTTCACCAAGTCTAGATGCCTAAATGCATTAAGTTGCTGCCATGTGATTGGCTGATGAGCAATTTGTGTTACCAAGCAATTTAACAGGTGTACCTAATAAAGTGACCGGAGAGTGTACATGCAGCCTCCTGGCTTACACTTGCACTGCTTCTCTGGCCTTACACTTTAGGCCTTTGTGTAAGAGAATTCCTGTGAGACGACTGGTGAATAGACGTGTGCATGTGCACAGAAATGCACGATCACGCACGTGCACACGCACGGTGAAGATTGGCGCCAGGCGGACTATTTAAGAGGTGCCTCTGCCTGTGCTGAGTGCTGGCTGGTTCAGCTGTTCCGTTTCCTGCTCATTCCTGTGTGATTTCCTTGTTGCTGACCCGGCTTGTTCTTGACCTGACTCTGATTGCTCTCCTGCTTGATACTGGTTCTTAACTTCAGTTCTGCTCCTGACTTTGGCTTGTTTATGATTTGGTACCTCGCCCGTTGATGACCCTGGCTATTCCTTTGATACTGCTCCTGTCTCCCATCTCTGCTTCCTGCCTTGCTCTGGTGCTCACCTGGCGACCCACCATACCAGCGCTGCATAACACTACTGTTCCTGAATCGGAGGTTCATCAGTCTTCTAAAGTCTCCAACTGCAAGAGCTGCAAACAACATCTGCTGGCGCTCTTGTTCCCCTGGTCCCTATACACCCTCTGTTCCATTTCCATTGGGGTCAGGGCTAGTGACACAAGTGAAGTTGACCTCGTCATTTCAGTCTCCAATCAGGTACATGACACTTTGTCTGTCTCTTACAGATAGTTGTCTCACAAATACAAACTTTGTCCATACAGTTAGCAGGCCCTTGCTGCTCTTGCTCCACCTCTCTCCTGGGTGGAGTCCTTCTGACTCCTGAGCAAAGACCTCTTGTCTGTCGGGGTAGAGCCTAGCACCCTAGTCAGGTCACTACTTAAAACAAAGCACACACCTGCACAGTCAGTCTGCCGGTTTTTCCTAAAACCAGGGCCCTGGTTTGGAGATTTCATCCCACTGAAGTTTCTAAGAAATCTCTAGGCTCCAGATAGCAAACCAGGTTTTACCAGCTGATGTTAAAACTGAAAAGCCAGTTTCTACTGAATGACAAAAGCCCCCTGAAGCCCCTCAACTTGCCTGGATAAAAATCTTGGGTTAACAACTTTTTTGTACACTTACTTGGTAATTTATAAGGAACCATATTAATACTGAATAGAGGCTCCCTTTGCTCACAACATAGCCCTAATTCTTCATGGCATGGATGATGTTGAAAAAACTTTTTGGAGAGTTTGGTCCACATTGAAATGATTGCATCGTGTAATTTCTACAGTTTTTTAGCTGCATGTTTATGTAGCAAATCTCTCATACTACCATATTCCAAAGGTATTCTATTGGATTCAGATCCCGTTATTGGCCTGACACCCATGTGCCTTAACAGAGAAGGCTACATTTTAGCAGTCTTAAAAAAGAAGCATGGGTTTGAAAAAAAATAAACATTTATACTCACCTAGGTGGATGCAGCATCAGTCTGATTCTGCATCCGTCCCCTGCCAACTGAAAACAGAGCAATCAAAAGCCACAAATCGCTCTGTTCTCAGTATTCACTGAGCAGAGAGTCATTGCCTGTCACAGTCTCTGCTCTGCCCCTCCATTTCTCACTTGATTTCCAAGCTGTGCAGGGGTGAAGCTGTTGGCTCAGGTTTCTAGCCCATGGTCCATTTGGACCGTATGGTCGGGATCTTTTCAGGCCCTGGATCGGCTAAGTGAAGTCATCTGCACATGCTGCAAGCCTTCCACCTCTACCGATACCCCCAAGGTGTTTTACCTATGACAGTGCCTATTCATAGGGACCACCTCCATTATTATTTCCTGTCATGTGTGAAACACATTGAGCAGGTGACCAGAGGTGGAAGGCTTGCAACATGTCCTGGAAGCAACATGCTTTCTCATTAAAACTAATGGGTTTTAAAGATGTCATTGATGTGTGACCCAATTTTCTGTCTGCTCACCATAATTGTAAAGCATGGTTATCTGAGTTATTGGAGCCTTTCTGTCAGCTCAAATCAGCCTGGTCCTTCTCTTCTGATCTCTATTACCAACCAGGCAATTCTGTCTGCAAAACGTCCATTTACTGGATGTTTTTTTCTCAATTCTGATTAAAGTCTCTAGACTATTCTGCATGAAAACCCTGTCTGCAGGAGAGGCCTGAAAACTACCAGAATGCAGCCATCAAAGCCAGATGTCTGTGAAGTGGACTGTTGGTGAATGAGACACTTCTATGCATCCAGAAACCTCATCTTTGGGACCCCTAAGGCATTCAGGGACATAACCCCAATTAAAGGACAAGCTTGCAGGTGGTGAGCCAAAGATTTGAGTGGTTCCATAATCTATGGACTGCTTATTGTTTGTTTGCCAAAGAAAGATATTTTTGTTTGCTTGATTTCAAAGTTACAATAAAGACTGTTTAATGAAGGGAAGGATGGTGCTCAAACAGCCCTAAACTGCAGTATTGGCCTCAGCTGTTGCTCTGTTAATGCCCCATTGGGGGCATGGTCAGAGCGACGGCTGAGGCCAGCACCACAATTCAAGGCTGGTTTGAGTGGCATCCTTCTCTTTATTGAACATACACTTCTGGATTGGTGCACAGATGCTCCTTTCTCTCGGCACCGACAGGAAGATCTTTTATCTCTGGCTTTGAGTGTTATTTTATGTGCATCAGAATCACAATAAAGACTATTTACTTTTACAAGCAGCTTGCTGGTAATCCCAGGGTCCCCACATTACAATATATATATATATATATATATATATACACACACACATGAGGGTCACCAAGGTAAATAATTAATATTCTTTGCTAAATGTCCAAAACAAACAGTTATAAATATGAAAATAACTATAAATATGGACTGTTTTTGCCTCCTAAACTCTTGATCAGATCAGCAATTGATCAGATCAGCAGCATGGTCCAGTCTTTTTTTTTGAAGATTTATGTTGCGCATTTGGACCAGGCAAGGTCCAGCAGCTGCAAATTGCTAAGGCGAATAATACATGCCGGTCTTCCTTTCACCAGTGAGGTAACTGTAAAATGCTCTTCAGTCTTTTAGCATTTATGTCTTCCTCTTTAATCCTGAGGAAAAAGTAAAAGAAAACATGAAAATGTGGTGAGCATTGGACAAAACAGGAGCAGGGACGATAATGGCATTAGTATGTTCTGAATAACCCAGCATGTCACTGGAACCTCTCTTGTTTACCCAATGCTTGTTAAAGTCAGGATGTGGGGGTGCATTGGGATGTCTTTGTAAGGTGTGTTTTGGGTGCCTTTCAAATGGAAGGCACTGCCAATTGTGGGCTAGTGTGTGTTGTGATAGTATACAATAAAACATACATTTTTCTGTATTACCACAGCGCATACATATGAAGCCAACCTTAGTCTTTTTACAAGTAGAACTTGCATTTCAAAATCTGATAGTAACGTTGCACAACGCTTGTCAAATGGCAATATTATCAAAGCAACAACCTGGATCAGAAGCTAAATGATGTTGTACACTATACATTTTTGTAATTTATTTAAATCAGGTTCATGTTTTAGCTGAACTCTTTTTCAGTAAGAACTATTTAATTTTGTCAAACATTATGGAAATCCAGTGTCAGTCCATCCTTCAAATCCTCGCAGTCGGTATCTTCTCCTTGCAATCTTGACTCTTGCATTGTAACATATTCAGAACCCAAAAGATCTGAAGTTCTTTCCCAGGAAACAAATGACAGTTGAAACATTATGCAAATCGGAATATCTCAAGGGGGAGATAAAAGTGACTGTGGACTACATTTCATTGAGAAATAACTTCTTATTTGCGTTCAAAGAGTTACCTTTTTGTACTTTACAATTAACACTGAAATCAGTAGTCCTTTGATTAAAAAAATATAAATGATGAAACCCATTTATAATCAGGTAATACCATGAAAGTTAAAGCAGATCTTCATTCAAAAGTGAAAGCACCTCTCTCCCCACCCCTAGTTGAATTTCATCAAAAATTTGCTGAACTTCATAGCAAAACCCATTATAGTTTGTTGCTAGTCTACAGGAGGCAAATGGATTATGGGGCTATGAATTTATGGCCATTTGCAAGGCTAATGACAAGATATTGTAAAAAAAAATGGAAGGCTTGGCTCTACCATGGGGGTATTTAGCAAAGCAAAAGAAAAAAATCTAGAAAAAGTTGAAAATGTTTTCCTTCAATATGACTATAAAGGCAAAATAATAAAATAAAAACAGTCCTTTAAATTACATGCTTGGGAGGTGCCTTTAACCGTTTGTCTATCAAGGTACTTTTTCCTAGGCATGGTACACAAGTGGTTAAATCAAGCTCACAGCTGCTGCTTCATTTTTGAGCAGTACAGAAAGATGAGGACTGTATTATTTGGTCAGCCTTTCAGTTGAACCTACACTGGTGTTAAACTTAAAACCAAAAATGTAATATATTGCAGCTTACCAATCATTAGATGTGGAGGGCGCATTGGTTTTCTTTTTTAGGCTTTTTCCCCTCTGTTTGCATTTGGTGATCTAGCCAGTAACACACCTCCTGCATTAGAGTGCCAAACATTGTCAGACTGGGGGTAGGGGAGTGTTAGATTAGCAGATTTAGATATAACCCCATTTGCAAACAAATTGGAATGCTGTGTAAAATTATAGAAAAACAAAATGCAATGATTTGTAAATCTCATAAACCCATACTTTATTCACAATAGAAAATTGATCAAATGTTTAAAATGATAAAATGTACCATTTTAAGGAAAAAATAAGGCAATTTTGAAACTGATGGTAACAACACATCTCAAAAAGTTGGGAAAGGGCAACAAAAAGTTGGCAAAGTAAGTGGTACTAACAAGGAAGAGCTGGAAGAACATTGTTCAGCTAATTAGGTTCTTTAGCAACAGGTCAGTATCTTGACTGGGTATAAAAAGAGCATCTTAAAGAGTTAGAGTGTCTCAGAAGTGAAGATGGGCAGAGGTTCAGCAATTCGTGAAAAACTGTGTCTAAAAATTGTTAAACAGTTTCAGAATAATGTCCATTCAATGTAAAACTGGAAAGATTTTAAATATATCAGCATCTGCAGTAGAGTACATAATATCATCAAAAGATTCAGAGTAATCTCTGTGTGCAAGGGACAAGGTCAAAATACAATATTGGATGCCCATGATCTTCAGGCTCTCAGACAGCACTGCATTAAAAACAAGCTTGATTCTGTAATGAACATTACTGCATGGGCTCCAAATACTTCCAAAAATCACTGTCTGTGGACGCAGTTTGCTGTGTCATCCAAAAATGCAAGTTAAAGCTCTTTCATGCAAAGAGGAAGCCATATCTGAACATGATCCAAAAACAATGCTGTCTTCTCTGGGCCAAAGGCTCATTTAAATTGTCTGTTGCAAAGTGGAAAACTATTCTGTGGTCAGTTGAAATTAAATTTGACGTTTTTTTTAGCAACCATGGGTGTCACGTCCTCTGGACTAGAAAAGGAGAAGGACCTTCAGGCTTGTTGTCAGCTCTCAGTTCAAAAGCCTGCATCTCTGATGGTATGGAGGTTCTTTAGTGCATATGGAATAGGCAGCTTTCACATCTGGAAAGGCACCATCATTTCTGAAAGATACTGTATATCCAGGTTTTAGAGCAGTATATGCTCCCATCCAAACAATGTATTTTTCACGGAAGGCCTTGCATAATGCTAAACCTTACAATGTATCTGTGACAACAGCATGGTTTTTTAGTAGGAAAGTCTGGGTGTTTAACTGCCTTGCCTGCAGTCCAGACCTTTCACCAATTAAAAATATTTGGTGCATCTTGAAAAGAAAAACACTACAAAGAAGACAGAGGACTGTTGAGCAGTTAGAATCCTATATCAGGTAAGAATGGGACACCAGTCCTTTCCCAAAACTCTAGCAACTGATCTCCTCAGTTCCCATACAATTACAAAGTGTTGGTAAAAGTAGAGGGAAAGCTACACCATGGTAAACATGGTCTTGGTCCAACTTTTATGAGACATGTTGCTGTCTACTATTTCAAAATGACCTTATTTTCTTTTCTTAAAATGGTACAGTTTAAACATTTAATATATTTTCTATTTTCTATAGTGAATTAAATATGGGTTTGTGAGATTTGCAAATCATTGCATTCTGTTTTTATTTAGATTTTACGCCAACTTCATTCCAACTTTTTTGGAATTGGGGTTGTACACTCATAAATTTAAGCCAAACTCCAGCTCACATTGCAATTACAGCTATTTTTTTTCTTTTTGGGATAAAGATTTTACATGAATAAATAAAAGCTGAACATTGCAACCCTGTCAGTGGTAAACTGTTTGTCTCAACACTCTTAACGGCTACATCTGCAGGAGAGCTTTTTCTGTTGAAAAATAAAAGACTTACTGGCCAGATCAACAGGTGAAAATAAAGGATAGAAAGTTTAAAAATGAAATGTAACGCATTCACCACTTATAAGACTTGGTAAACTGCAATATAATAAATGTTTCCTTTTGGGTTTAATACTACTAAATTATAGCTAATAGCAAAACATTCCATTTAGATTTGGATAGAGTGATAGAACCAATATCAGTTTATATTGCTGTCTGTGTCCCTCTCTCTCACTGTTGTGATCACCAATGTCACCCAGAATGAAAGTGAAGGTAAATCCAAAATAATGAGTTGCCAGCAGAACAGGAGCAGAGGGGAAATCCTTCAATGGGGACACTCGTTCCCATGACAACTGTCTAAGATGGAGTTTCTCTCACATTGCAAAGATATCTTCTATATTCCTGTTGAGTCTACAGAAAAGGAAGTGAAGGGAAATCTCCCTATTGAGATACAGATGGCAAAAAAAATGTCAGTTGTTTTAACCTTCCCTTACTTCCCTTCCCTTCCCAAAATTAAAAGAAAAATGTCTTTTTTTTGCCAGAGTGAGAAGAGATCTCTCCGCCAGGTTACTGAACAATAGGGAAGGTCTAAAATTGATGCCCCATTCTAAAAGTGGTTGAACTAATAATTTGGAGTGCAGTTTATCTATAAAATTGACTCTTTGACTCTGAATTTGAATGTGAGCCATTTGTATATTTATATACTATAGACTGACTATGCCATCTCCTTAACTGACTATTCTTAAGTGTGAACAAATCTAGTTTGCGCCCCAAACTGACCCTTACGTTCAAGATAAGGTAGCACCAATATTTCAGGTAGTAGTAAATCTAAGCCCCTCTCTCTTTTTTTCATTGCTGTAATTTATGTTTAACCTTTATTGCTCTTCTCCATATTCTAAACAAAAGAATACATTTTCTCTTTAACATATATCATTAGGGGCAGCTGAGAACATTCATCTTTAAACCGATGATAAATTGTTAGTCATGATCACCATCCATTATTATGATACAGGAAAGGGACATACTTTTATGTCCTTTTGTCTGAATAGGAAAAATTAACACTTACCATATGATAAACCTTTAATGAGACTTGAATCCACTTAAATTGAATTTCAACATTGCCACAGGATGTTTTTAAGAAAAAAATTATCTTGGTTGAATTATATAAAATCCCTTTAAGCAAAGCCATGAATCTAGAGGTGTCCTCGAAAATTAGGTTTCCTGTAGACATAAATCATTAACAAGGTATTTTCTCTTTTATAATTGAAATCCTGTGACACAAATATGGCAGCTTCTAGTTACCAAGGAACTGCAAATTTCATGCTGGCCTTTTTTAGTAGTTGAACACTTCATTTTAAAAAGGAGAGGCACAGTAGGTCTGCTGTGCTGGGATGTGGAATCTTGTAGATTGTACATTTCCTTGGTTTATCAACTGTTGCACTCTTTTTACCCATCAGAGCTGTACTAAAAGTTTGCCTAAATACACAGAATCTAGTGGACAAAATACAAGGTTGAGGTTTATTTAACAGAGTGGCAACATCTTTACAATATCCACATCAAGAAAAGAGAAACACACCAGAAAGGTATTGGTATCACATTGGTAATACTTCAGGCCTCAAAAGGTAGGGTAGCTGGGTATATTTGCTACAGTATTCCAGCATTCTAAGGGTTCCCTCAAGACCTAGCTGGAAGATTAATACTAGAAAACCCCTATTATTTGGGGCTCCTCCAGGTGACATATGTGTTATGGTGGGTTGGTGGGTTGGTGGGTTGGTGGGTTGGTGGGTCATGAATCATCCTCCTTGATCCTCCTTCAACAGTCACCCCTCTGGTTTCACATAGTCTAGAAAGGTGCAATGCAAGCCATAAGGGAAAACTTACATAGTGTGATATTATTTAAAAGCTCTTTATTAAAAATAAGGTAGCATACTCACAAAATAATAAGAAACTCTAGGAACTACAATTCTGGACAAAACACTGCTCTTGTATAGTCAGATAGTGGTATAGATGATCTGCAAACATGTCTGGCTCCCAATCCCTCACCAAGTTGTAGTTTGTTTACAGTCCAGACCAACTGACTGTGTTAGGCTCCACCCAATGCATTTCATCCTCTGAGTCTTCATCAAAGGAATCATCCTCTTGATGAAGTCTCATGAGCATGAAACACGTAAAGTGGAGCCTAATTGTCACGGTCTGGGTCAGGTTCAGAGACCAGTTGCTATAGCAGTGTAAGGCTTACCTTAAACCAGCAGGATAGGTACACAGGCAGGTCACCCTGGGAAATCACACAGGCTCACCTGAGGTGCGGGGTCTAAGCATTAACCAGTTTTCACCAGAGCTCCTAATGGTGGAGATGGATTTGGCTGCTTGTCAATACCAGGTCGCAGATCTCAGGATCACCCCACCAGGGAATGAGCAAGCTGGTAACCGATAGCGGATCAAACAAATTAGGGATAAGCAGAAGCAGAGTCAAACAAGCCAAGGGTCCGTCACAGATGGTAGTGGATGAGGATGAGACAAAATTGTGGTCAGGAACAAGCCAAAGGTCAGCAGCGGTGGTATAGACGGCAGCAGGAACAATAAGCGGGATATTGGCTGGTAAGGCACAACAATCTGGCAACCAGGAAGTGCAGAGACATGGCTTTTATAGGAAGTTCATGGGAGGAGCAAGGAGTTCAAGGTTCAAGACAAAACAGGGTAAAGGCAGGATCATCCAAAGAATTGTCAAGGGAGCTGTCCAGCATTCCAGGTGGCTCAATGAGAAGAAACACTGTCTCTCGGTGCAGAAGGCCCAGGTTTGATTCTAGGCTCTGACACTAATACTGCCACTCTGCCTAGATTGTAAACAAACCACAACTTGGTGAGTGATTGAGAGGCAGGCAGTTGGATAGTTGGCGGGCAGGGCATGTGCGCAGCTCATCTATAGCACTATATGACATAAGTGCTAGATCTTTCACCTCACACATAGCAGATAAACTGGAAAAGTTCACTTTAAATATTACCTATAGTTCATGCCTATTTGCATTGCGTCCTATTTCTTTGGTACTCTAAGCTCACTAAGGCTCCATTCACACCTGAGCTTAGCAGAAACCTGCATTGCCTGCTCCTTTTTTACACATTTTTCACACGTTAACGTGTGTCGCAATAGGGCAGCCTATTCACTTGACAAATGCCCCAAAGTAGCTCAGAACCTTTTCAGTGTGTTTTGGCATATTTTCTAACAGCATTTGTGGGTGTCATTAACAATGAATGGCACTGCAAGTGTGTGTTTCGCAGCACATTTGCGGTATGCCTCCAAAATGCAAAACATTTCTGTGTTTTTTGTCTCACGTGTAACACAGGCATGAAAGCAGCCTAAGTGTTCCAAAATGTAGGGGCACAGCTGTCCTAATTAAAAACTTGTAGAGGAAAAGAGCATTAACTTTCTCAACAATGAGCCCGAGATGAAAAGGAAAGAATATGTGTGAGGGTATTGTAAATTTATTTATATACGTATTATTTTAACTTTTTTTAATTTCATTTCTTTAGCATTTGTACAGTATTTTAGTCTTTCAGGAATACCACTTTGAGATAATAGTCTGCAGCAAATAGTGTTAGATGATTACCATTTTCAATCAATTAAGGAAATGATCTCAAGCAAATGGGAACGCCATAAATTTAGGTTTCCGATATGCCTATGGAAAATATGCTAATGGAGAAAATAGTGACAAACCCGTCAGATGGTTGTAAATAATAGCAATTTGAAATGGATAGATGTAATTGCTACTGGAAAACTTTATTGTGTTAATAGAGCCTTTATTATTTGATTAAGCCAATAATCCCTTTTTTGATGTTTTCACTTTGTTCATTGTTGACATAATTTATTCCTTTTAATTTCAAAATGCCATGCTACGTTCTGTACAAAATGATTGCATTTGCCATGTGGGATATGAATGTTGTTCTAGTTGGAGCGATTCTTATTTATTTATTTTAAATGGGTTTCATACACTTATCACTGTGTTTTCTGGGGGAAAAGAAGCAGTTTCTAAAGTATATCAACAACTATTTATGGGCTGTGAATGGTATAATTTGACATTTGGCTTTAAATAATGCAATCAGTGGGATTTCAGAGCTGTATAATACAAATCGCTATTCCACAAAAGAATCAGAAATATTAACATAACATGTTTGCATTTTTTTCTAAAACAGACTTAATACCGGCAGATGACGGTTTAGTTGTAATAATGATGTTTAAAGGCCTTTATGCTGAGCCATTTTCTTGCAGGTTTCACCCAAGGTAAAAAAAAAGGGAAAAGTTACAGGTTCACTTAATAACACCCCCTCCCCTTCCCATACTCATCATGCTTCCCTGCTCCTGTTGAGCTCTTGGGTATTTGGATGAGCATAGAACATTCTCATTTTCCTCCCATGATGCAGTACTCACTGCCTGAATGACCAGACCAAAGTACTATCATGTAGGAGTGGGGAGATGGTCATTAGACCTGTGTAAGGTCCAACACAGACCACCACATTCTTATACAGGGATTAGAACTGGTTAGCTTTTTATCTGGGCATTGCTGAACTGCATTAGTTCATACACTTTGTTGGTAATCTACTGATCCTGGAAATCATTTTTCTTGCAGGTGTCACCCAAGGTAAAAAAAAAGGGAAAAGTTACAGGTTCACTTAATAACACCCCCTCCCCTTCCCATACTCATCATGCTTCCCTGCTCCTGTTGAGCTCTTGGGTATTTGGATGAGCATAGAACATTCTCATTTTCCTCCCATGATGCAGTACTCACTGCCTGAATGACCAGACCAAAGTACTATCATGTAGGAGTGGGGAGATGGTCATTAGACCTGTGTAAGGTCCAACACAGACCACCACATTCTTATACAGGGATTAGAACTGGTTAGCTTTTTATCTGGGCATTGCTGAACTGCATTAGTTCATACACTTTGTTGGTAATCTACTGATCCTGGAAATCATTTTTCTTGCAGGTGTCACCCAAGGTAAAAAAAAAGGGAAAAGTTACAGGTTCACTTAATAACACCCCCTCCCCTTCCCATACTCATCATGCTTCCCTGCTCCTGTTGAGCTCTTGGGTATTTGGATGAGCATAGAACATTCTCATTTTCCTCCCATGATGCAGTACTCACTGCCTGAATGACCAGACCAAAGTACTATCATGTAGGAGTGGGGAGATGGTCATTAGACCTGTGTAAGGTCCAACACAGACCACCACATTCTTATACAGGGATTAGAACTGGTTAGCTTTTTATCTGGGCATTGCTGAACTGCATTAGTTCATACACTTTGTTGGTAATCTACTGATCCTGGAAATCATTTGCTGGTAATGCAAATAATAACTCCCTGCTTGCCTCCTCGCTCAGGCCAAAAACCTGTTGTAAAGAAAGAAAAAAAAGGTAGTAGGAGAAGTTTCTCATCAACCACACTGTAATTGCCTTAGAAACAATTACGTACTGTCCATGATATTGTTTTATTTTCAGTAACATCCAATTTTTCAGATCAAGCTTTCAGGATGTACACCCTTCTTCAAGGTCCAAGCAGTATTCTTGAAGCAGCACCTTAAAGAATGGGGCACACCCTGAAAGCTTGTCCTAAAAATTTGGATTTTAGTGCAAAAAAAAAAATTTCACGGACAGTACTCAATTGTTTCTGTTGCTAGGGCACCAATATGACTATAATCACCTGAATCTGCCTTGAAAGACTCATGTGATTGGTGGTGCACAGGCTTTAGAAGCTGTACTGCAGGGTTCATGTCCTAGCCAAACACAGGTGAAGTCTTAGATTCTCAGAGATCCCAAACCAAGCATTGTCATGGGGGTTTATCTTACATTCAGGGGTACAGGAGTGATTCTGGGGAAGTGGAAGAACTCTGCTCCATGAAAAGGTCAGTTAGAGATCCCCCCAGGGAAAATTTAAGAGTTATTTACTTCCTTGAGAGGAGAAACAGCAGAAATGCCACACTCAAGATGACAGCCATGGCCAGTGCACCCCACAGTACCTCTTTACAGCCTGCGTAACCCCATATCCACTTTAGCAGACCCTCTGGAGTGCAGGGAGGAGAAACACAGACCACTTAATGATCCTCACCTATACCAGTACCCGCTCACTGATATCTGAAGCAGGGAACCTAAAAAGTCCACATTAAAGCCTTCCCCACTAAATATGACATGGAACAGTAATTTAAACAGATGGCAGCACCATTTAAAAAAAAAAAAAACTTGATTCTCTTAAAGCAGACGCAATTAAATAAACAGGAAGACATTTTACATTTATTAGAAGTACTAAAAGATTATTCCTATAGAAAGTGTAGCCCTTTTTTTTGAGGGGGTTATAAAAAATTGCCTTCCCCAAACAGGATATTGCTAAAAACCTGTAGGTAAATTAGAGAACCAGAACTTCTCTAAGTTGAAGAATGGGTTTCGAAAATAACTTGGCAGTGCCTCCACCCAGGACAGGGCCTGTGTTAACAGAGGAGGTTCCCTTCCTTGGAAATGAATCAGTAATCGAAACAAAGTAATTGGAAGCATAATAGCTACTGCAATCAGCATATACCATTAACCAAAAGCATATAGATGCACAAAAGAATAGGAATAATACACACTTTATGTACAATGTAATTAAAGATTAATAGTTATACATGCATGCAATGTGCAAACAGGTATTAACACAAAAGAGCCCAATAGGATTCTTGGTGGAACTGTGCACATACAACTGGGTATATATAGATTTTAATAACTATACCTCAAGATAAATGTGCATCAAAGTATAGTTTCAAGGGCCCCTGAGAATGATGCAGTGACTGTCTTTGTGTTGGAGACCTGAAGACAAAATTAATGGTCATGGGGAGGATCCCCCAACTATTGCCTAACCAGCCTGGAACGCACTCCTCACTGGCAGGAACTGTGGTGCAGAACTGGAACTCAACGTCACCCTACCTACTCTGTGCTTTAGTCCCTCCCTAACAGTTTCTAATTTGATATGCTACCCAACCTTTAAGCGCATGCTACTGACGTTACCTGGCTGTACACTATTCTGGTTATAAAGTCCTTGCTATAGAATCCCAGACCAGAAGGGACAGGTTTATATTGCAAAAAGCAGGTTCACCTACTAATATACTGACAGGTGACCACAACACATACAGTAGCACAGACCTATATGGCACTGTGCATTTGAAATAATAACTAAGACAGGGCAGAAATACTCTGTCTGTCACAAGGATTTATATATACACTTAGCAACTGCAGTTAAATTTTAGATCATAGAAATACTTGCAGTCCCTTATGGCTTGGAACTTACAGTAGGAACATGGACATGACACATGGGACTGAGACCTTCTCTGTCTCCCTCCACTTCCTCCTTCAGGGTCTCGCAGCCCAGTCAACAAGGGTAGAAAATGATGTACATAATTATACAGAAAATGTGACATTACCATCTAACAGTAGAGAGCAGTAGATTACTACAAAAGGATATAAAAATATAATCCTTACTCTGGTCCTCCACTGCAAGCAACATTCAACTAAAATCTGGAGGCTGCTCAGACAAATCACATTGATATTGACAGAACTCATAAAGTGATACAACCATTAAAGTAGGTTCAAGATAAATTGATACCCCTTTTTTTAACCATTTGTATCCATTGCAAAGGTGACTGCAGAGCTCAATTTCAGTCCTGTGAAGACTGAGATTGAGCTTTGCAGTCACTTTTGCAGCAGTTGTTTTCTAATTCCGGGTCACAATCCTGTACAATCCTTTTGTCTCTTTCGGTCAGTTGACCATGTCAACTGCACTTATACTTATCAGATGATGTGTTCATGGAAACTGTATGTAGTGCCCCTCCTGATTGCCAGGGGGAGCAAGAGATTCATTTTTTAGTAAGGAGGGCTGAGTAGCAGCCAAGGTGTAATAGTTAGATGGGTTAAATTGAAGTCAGGGCTGAGTGGCTCTGCAAGTCAGTTCCCTGATACCTCCCCTTGCTCTAGAGATCTTGGAGAAGATTCCAGAAGCAGTGGCGTGGGAGGAGGGGCTGACCTGCACATTTAAGGGACCTTGGCCAGTCCCTAAGCAGGAAGATTATTATGGGGCAAGGGCAGCCATTAAATGTGGAGGAGCCTGCTCAATAGCAAGATAGTTCAGGTGGAAGATGAAATGAGAGACTGGAGAGCAGGAGCCTGGGATGGAGCTCACCTACATTCAGAGGAGCTGGAAAGGAGAAAAACTCAGGACCTCATCGCCCCCCAGAGTGAGTTTCCTGCTGTGTAGCTGTCAGGGCTCCCGGGTATGACCAGAGGTGTGTGACTGACACAGGGAAACGCAGACTTCAGATATGTTATCAACAATATAATTTATTAACACTAACAAACATAAACGCAGTGCAATACTAAAACATAGACAGGAGCAGGAACAGGGAGCAGGAACAGGATACAGGGCCCAGGAGAAACACACACCAAGGCAAAGTCTGCAGGTCTGGCCATCCCTTAAATACACCAGTATAATCAGTTCCAGTTGTTTGACTGGCTGCAAGGTTGAGTCTCTAATTGCTGGGAGCACCCGCTGGCCAGCCCTGGTACTGCAGCTCATAAGGCAGGTGAGTCCCACCATTGCTGGCCAGTCCATTCCTGACAGTACCCCCCCCCTCAAGGAGCGGCCTCAGGATGCTCCAAACAGTCCTAGCTGGGCAAAATGTTCCACCGCCCGGGTCTGGTAACTGGCGGGATATCAAAGACTGGCACACCGGGCAGGACTCCGGGCAGCGGCACACCGGGCAGGACTCCGGGCAGCGGCACACCGGGCAGGACTCCGGGCAGCGGCACACCGGGCAGAGGCACATCGGGCAGAGGCACACCGGACAGAGGCACATCGGGCTGGACTCCGGGCAGAGGCACATCGGGCTGGACTCCGGGCAGAGGCACATCGGGCAGGACTCCGGGCAGAGGCACATCGGGCAGGACTCCGGGCAGAGGCACATCGGGCAGGACTCCGGGCAGAGGCACATCGGGCAGGATTCCGGGCAGCGGCACACCGGGCAGGACTCCGGGCAGCGGCACACCGGGCAGGGGCACACCGGGCAGAGGCACATCGGGCAGAGGCACACCGGGCAGAGGCACATCGGGCTGGACTCCGGGCAGAGGCACATCGGGCTGGACTCCGGGCAGAGGCACATCAGGCTGGACTCCGGGCAGAGGCACATCGGGCTGGATTCCCAGCAGAGGCACATCGGGCTGGACTCCGGGCAGAGGCACATCGGGCTGGACTCCGGGCAGAGGCACATCGGATTACCAGGCGGAGCAGCAGGCACCGGGCCCCCGGGCGGGGCGACAGGCACCGGGCCCCTGGGCGGGGCGACAGGCACCGGGCCCCCAGGCGGGGCGACAGGCATCGGGCCCCCAGGCGGGGCGACAGGCATCGGGCCCCCAGGCGGAGCGGCGGGCGCCGGGCCCCCAGGAGGGGCGACAGGCATCGGGCCCCCAGGAGGGGCGACAGGAATCGGGCCCCCAGGAGGGGCGACAGGCATCGGGCCTCCAGGCGGGGCAACAGGCATCGGGCCCCCAGGCGGAGCGGCGGGCGCCGGACCCCCAGGCGGAGCGACAGGTCTCGGGCCCCCAGGCGGAGCGGCGGGCGCCGGACCCCCAGGCGGAGCGACAGGTCTCGGGCCCCCAGGCAGAGCGGCGGGCGCCGGACCTCCAGGCGGAGCGACAGGTCTCGGGCCCCTAGGCGGAGCGGCGGGCGCCGGACCCCCAGGCGCAGCGACAGGTCTCAGGCCCCCAGCTGGAGCGACAGGTCTCAGGCCCCCAGGCGGAGCGACAGGTCTCAGGCCCCCAGGCGGAGCGACAGGTCTCAGGCCCCCAGGCGGAGCGGCGGGCGCCAGACCCCCAGGCGGAGCGGCGGGCGCCGGACCCCCAGGCGGAGCGACAGGTCTCAGGCCCCCAGGCGGAGCGGCGGGCGCCGGACCCCCAGGCGGAGCGGCGGGCGCCGGACCCCCAGGCGGAGCGACAGGTCTCGGGCCCCCAGGCGGAGCGGCGGGCACCGAGTCACCAGGCACGACAGTGGGCTCCGAGTCAACTGGCATGACCGCTGGCACTGGGTCAGACATTGGATCGTCTGGCTGGACAGCGGGCATCGGGTCACCAGGCATCAGGTCATTTGGCTTGACAGCGGGCACCGCGTCATCTGGCAAGGCAGTGGGCTCCGAGTCAACTGGTATGACCGCGGGCACTGGGTCAGACATTGGATCGTCTGGCTGGACAGCGGGCATCGGGTCACCAGGCATCAGGTCATTTGGCTTGCCAGCGGGCACCGCGTCATCTGGCAAGGCAGTGGGCACCGGGTCACCAGGCATTGGATCGTCTGGCTCGACAGCGGGCATCGGGTCACCAGGTATGACAGCGGGCACTGGGTCACCAGGCATCAGGTCATTTGGCTCGCCAGCGGGCACCGCGTCATCTGGCAAGGCAGTGGGCACCGAGTCATCAGGTACGACAGCAGGCTCTGAGTCAATTGGCATGACAGCGGGCACCGGATCAGGTACCGGATCATCTGGATCAACAGCGGGCATCGAGTCAACTGGCCTAATAGGATCATCAGGCTGGATCAGTTCATCATGCTGGGTAGAGGCATCAGGCTGAGTAGAGGCATCAGGCTGAGTAGAGGCATCAGGCTGAAGAGAGGCATCAGGCTGAAGAGAGGCATCAGGCTGAAGACAGGCATCAGGCTGGGTACAGGCATCAGGCTGGGTACAGGCATCAGGCTGGGTACAGACCTCAGGCTGGGTACAGACCTCAGGCTGAAGTGCGGGTGCCGAGGCACCAGGCTGAACCACGGAAGGCAGGTTCTCAGATGGCAGGCTCACCGGTTTGGATACTGGCAGGATGGTATTGGTTGGAAAGAATTTTCGCTTTTTTCTGGTTTTAACTACTGGAGCACTGCAAGTGAACGCAGGTCTGCAAACGAATGGAGCAACTGGAGACAGAGAAGAGCTGGAGGATGGAACAGAGGAGGGAGCAGTTGCTACAGAGGGCTTTTTTACAGGGTTAAAGGCAGGATAGGTGCAGCGAGTGGGAACAGGGTACTGACATGCGGTAGATAGCAGGGCAGGAGGAGCTGTTGGGAATGCAGGAATAGAGCTTTGAGGAAATAGATTAGAAGCAGGACTGGGTTTTTGTAAGCTGACTGAGGCTGGGTGCAACAAATCTGTCCATGTCTGCAGTAGGGGTTGAACAAAGCTCAGCTTACACAAAGCCTGTCTGACCAAAGACTGCACTGCGTTTATACAATCCCTTAATACCTGCGGTGAACATGCAGAATAACGCTCCAGAAAGTAATCCACATCATCCTCTAATAACCATACCAGGGACTCTACCTGGTCGGCACTAAATGGCGGCAAAAATTCATCCCTGCATTCGGGGGTACCAGATGAAACCAACTCCGCACAAACCTGAATCAATGGCTGCACCTGAGAGAATTCTGTGCCCTGATCTACTAGAACATGAGCGAGCCGTATACATTCTAGCAGTTGATCCCGGGAATACTCCTTCAGAGCCTGATAAGCATATTCTCTGTCATCAAACACTAGCAGATATAAATACTCAACCTCATCAAGATCCATCCTTCCCATCAACAAACCAAGATGGCTTCCCTGTGCAGCCACTTCTGGTCAGGATTGGCCTTGGTGTAATGTCAGGGCTCCCGGGTATGACCAGAGGTGTGTGACTGACGCAGGGAAACGCAGACTTCAGATATGTTATCAACAATATAATTTATTAACACTAACAATACAAACATAAACGCAGTGCAATACTAAAACATAACACAGTGCAAACAAACCAAACCAATCACCCACAGATGACAGTACATACAATGCAAGCGTCGTCAGGCAGGCCGGGTCAATATCAATCGGGCAGGTAGGTACAGGGGAGCAAGCGGAGAATGGTCGGGGTCACAAGCCAGGTTCAGCAGGTAGCGGGCAGCGTGGTACAGAGGGTCAGGCAGAGGAGAATGGTCAGACAAGCCAGGGATCAGGAGCAGGAGAATGGTCAGACAAAGCCAGGGATCAGAGCAGGGTCAGCAACGAATCAGACAGGAGCAGGAACAGGGAGCAGGAACAGGATACAGGGCCCAGGAGAAACACACACCAAGGCAGAGTCTGCAGGTCTGGCCATCCCTTAAATACACCAGTATAATCAGTTCCAGGTGTTTGACTGGCTGCAAGGTTGAGTCTCTAATTGCTGGGAGCACCCGCTGGCCAGCCCTGGTACTGCAGCTCATAAGGCAGGTGAGTCCCACCATTGCTGGCCAGTCCATTCCTGACAGTAGCAGAAACTGGATTAGCTTGCTACCTGGGACTGTCTTATATTTAAAGTGACAGGCACTGGATACTCTGCTCAGGGATTCCTTCAAATAGTTGGATAGAGGAGTATCTAGGCTCTGAGGTGGTACACCAGAAGCTGCTGACTAGCCCTCCAAGAAGAGAATTTTTGCTGTTAAAGAGACTTGTACATAGTTCCAGGAAGATTTTCCATCCAAGTTCAATTTCCCTAATAACATTTAAGAAAAAACAAGCTCAAAGACTGGTTCTGGACACAGTTCTGTGCAGAAAATGCATATTGTCTGGCTGTGCAGGACTATAGGGGGACCCAAAACTCAGCAACTGCAACAGAGGTAGTTTTGCGTGTATAATTTTTGATACTGTACCTTGCAACAAAGCAAATAAATTGGCAACTTCAGTCACAAAGGCACCAGCTAAGCGGACACCAACAATTTGCTCTATTTGAAGCTCAGTAAGCTTTGACATGACTCCGTATTACAAGCAGCATATGCAGAGAATGACGAAAGTGAGGCTTTCCACCTGTTAGCTAGGTGTCTCATCACACAGCGGAAGCAAAAGAAGGTAACATCACTCTCACACCCGCAAATTGTGTAGTGTTTAAATTTTTTTCCTAACTTCTGTATATTATACATTCACATCAATCCCCGCCCTCAAGGAGCTTGTCTTGGAGTGTCGGAAAAATTAATGCAGGCACAGGACAACATACAAACTCTATGCAGATATTATAATGGTTCAAATTTGAACCAATGACCCTAGTACTGCTGGATGGAAATGCTAACCACTTAGCCACATTGTGCAGTTTTTAGTTTGATCTGTGTGTTCTCCCACACTCCCACTTTCAGAGCTGATGTCTCCCATCTTCCATATTCTCATCCTGTTCTCTGTCCTCAGTTAAATGACAAGTTCACCTTTTATACCATATTACATCCATATTCAGGGTGTAGCATGCAACATGTTACTATAGGACCGTCCCCACAACCACCCACCCCCTTCCGCCTTGACGACCCGTTTGATAGCTAGCGGGGCGATTGTTTTTAAAAATGGCCAAGTCAATAATTCATAGTATTCTGTGAATGATAAATTACAAGTACCAACAGCCCTAGTGGCTGTCAGCTTGTAGTTCTCTATGAACAATCACGACGCTGCGAGAGCCGTGGTAGTTCATTCATTCTTCCTGTCAGTGAAAACTCGTTTGCTTGTACGAGGTATGGGATACACTGACCAGTCTGCAGGAGTCCTGCATGGAACCAGCGATCTGCTGATCACTGGCGCAATGCCTTCCAGGCTCCTACAACAAAAAATAAAAAATGCACATTTTTTTACCTGCAAAAAAATGTGCATTTATTATTTTTTTTGTTGAAAGGAGAACTCATCCTTTAATACTCAACTGCCTGTGTTGGTTTGTTTTTATTCATCTATACCAAGCTGGTTAAAAAAAAAGATGTAGCGTCCAGAAAAGTATGATGTACATGCTATCTTTATCTATCAATATGCATATGATAGTAAGTAATTTTCAAAGTGTAATGCTTGTAGTAACCTTTCTTGCTAATAAAATAGAAAATAATAAAATAAGAAGATTCACTCATTCCTTCTTACTGATGCTTTATAGAGTTGTAAGTGCTTATTATGCAATGAATTAAAAAGAACTCAAATTAGGGTAAATAGAACTTTCTAATTTCTGCCTTAAACATAGCAGCATCGTTTGTTGGGTACTATTAATAGATGCCTGTATGCTTTAATTTGCTCCCTATAATTTAAGTTTAATTAATTTTAACTGTAATATGATAGAAAATGATAGACATATGGAAATTTACAATGTTTTCAAATGTTCCAAGAATTTCTTTTGATTCCCCCCTTCAGGTGATTCTAAAGGCTTATTTTTTTAAAGAATAAATAACAAACATGTCTATACTTACCTGCTGTGTGTGGTGGTATTGCACTTAGCAGCCCGGATCCTCCACTCCTGGCCCCTTCCTCCTGTCGGGTGCCCCCACACCAAACAGCTTGCTATGGGGGCACCCGTTGCTCCATGTGTCCTTTCATACACATAGCAGCAGCTTGGCCTCACCCCCTTTCACTTCTCATTGGCTTGGGATAGCCGAGACTCCAGTGCATATCACTGGATTGAGAGGGAGCTTAGGTGAGTATTAGAGGGGGCTGGGGGGATGCTGCAAGGTTTTTATAATGTTGGGCTAGATGTTGGTCGTTTGTGTGTTCGGCGAACACAAAAACAGTAAGACCATTTGGTGGGCTGTTCGCCCACAATGCCCCACAATGCACTGCGCCCTGACAGTGCAATGTGATTGGCCAAAGCATTGCACCTGGTCACAGGTCAGGTGCAATGCTTTGGACAATCACAGTGCATGATGAAGTCACAAGGGAGGAAGCCACCCAGTGACATCAACCAGGTGATCCCACCCCTTGTGACGTCATTACAATATTTAAGATCTTTCAGGCTGGTGCAGCTGTCAGACGGCAGGAGCCAGCGTTGAACTTTTTTTTTTTTGTCCGGGTCAGCCATTGCGGTTGGGCATCGTGATTGACATTAGATCTACTTTGGGGGACATTGTTTTAAATTTTGTTTTGAATAAAGGACTCATCAAAGACCGTCTTCTGTTATTTGTTACACTACACTTTTTTTTGTATGAATGAGTAGTGGTACCATGTACTCCATACTCATTCACATGGGTGGCGTGGTGGGATCTTAGGGCCCTCTTGTTCGCTGTCGTTAGGTTTGAATGTTTAACCGCAAACCAAAGAGGAGGGTGTTCGGCCCATCACTAGAATGCATGAAGGTAAAAAAACTTGAACCTTTACAACCACTTTCACTATAGCTGGAATAAGCCAGCCCAAAGAAGTATATTTGTCTATCTATCTATCTATCTATCTATCTATCTATCTATCTATCTATCTATCTATCTATCCATTTAAACATATTTTTCTACACAGCTGATGAAGCAAAAAGAAAGTGAGAGTTTTGTGATAGGAAGCAGTAAGGTCATTTGCGGTGCTCATTATCATTTTCTCTCCTGCCGTGCTGCCAAGCCCTTCATTTTCATCATACAAGATTACTGCATGTTAAATTAGGTTTTTTGAACTGGTAAATTAACATCAGCTGAGAGAAGCACTTGGCACAATTTTCATGTAACATAACATACAATTACTTTGTAATGCATTGTCAAATAACTGTATTTTAACTTCTTTTTTTACACAAAGGTGTAGAGGTTGTCAAAGAAAGATTATCTAGCATGTACCCAAGTCATCCTTATGAGGTGCTGTCATGATCTAATACACTATATAGATTCTGAACAATGTGTAGACAAAAAAACAGTAATGGAAAAGCAGCCACACAGGTAAGTTAGTTTCTGACTCGTTTCAAGGGGAATCCCCTTTTTATGGGGAGCAGCCACCCAGGTAAGTTATGCCTGATTCGTTTCAAAGGGATTAACTTATTCATGGAAAGTTAAACTTAGCTGGGTGACTGCTTCCCATAAAGAGGGGATTCCCTTTGAAAATGAAATGCATCAGACATTAACCCCTTGGCGCCGGCGCCTCCCGGCCCTTTAAGGGTTTCAGAAGCCAGGAGGCGGGGTGACGTTTAGGGTCATGTGACCGCCGTGACACGCTGTCACAGCGGTCACATGATCGGGAAAGGTCCCGATCGAAAGAGGAGATCGGGACCTGTCCATGAGTACCGGATATGTGTGCTGGGAGCACGCAGGGCGCGCCCTCTGAGCACATATTTTCTTTTTTAATAGAATGCAAATGAGCGGCCACTCGGTGTTTAGGCCCAGACGCCGGGAGACCGCATATTTGCGTTGGCCGATGTGAAGAGGTTAACTTACCTGGGTGGCTGCTTGCAATGACAGAAAACATGTGAAGTGGATCTGGCATTTTTTTAGTTGGGTTGTACTAATGTGCTAACATATACTGGTGTTTGTGAGTATAATATTTGCTTTTACTATATTAATAAATGTTATAGGAAGATAGTGCCCTAGGCCAGTGTGCCTTCTGGTAGGATGAGCCCTATTTTGTTTAGTGCTATGTGTTGTGGGACTTCTCCAGTCCTAAGAGGGACGCAAAGCATTGTGATCTCATAAACCATCAAGGCAGAAGAATGACAGCTTAAAGACAACTAAACACCACACTTGAGTGAAGGAATTTATTTGAAAATATATACTTCTGGACATGCCCAGGGGTTATAATTTGCTTTGTGCCCCACTCTCAGACTGCACCTGATGAGACAGCAAGCAGTGGCTTGACATGTGATCTGTCACCAAGTATGGTTGCATCTGTACATTCTCTGGCACTCAAGCAGTATTAAAGTTGCATCAAAGTCACATCAAAGTAGTGCAGGAACCTTTAAGTGCCCAAAGTTGCATTTTTTGGCTAATAGGAAAGTATGACAGTTCTGTTCATGTAGTGCGACTTTGATATGACTTTGATGCAATTTTAATGGAACTTTACATTTTCTAGCACTCAAGTAGAATCAAAGTTGCATCAGAGTTGCATCAAAGTAGTGCAGGAACCTTAATGTGTCCAAAGTCACATGTAATGGTTAGGGTTAAATGTTAGGGTTAGGATTAGAGGCTAGGGTTAGGGTGAAAAGTTAGGGTTAGGGTCAGTGGAGAACATTAAGGTTAGCGGTAATCATTAGGGTTAGGATTAGCAGTAATTGTTAGGCTTAGCGTTCTAATCCTAACAATTACAGCAAACACTAACTCTCCCCCTAACTCCATTTAATCCTAGCCCTTAATCCCAACTCTAACAGTTAATCCTAACCTTAGCCCTGAACCCTAACCCTAGCCCTTAACTCTAGCACGCATCAAAGTCACGTAAAAGTAGCACTACATGAACAGAGCTGTCATACTTTCCTATTAGCCCAAAAAAATGCAACTTTGGACACATAAAGGTTCCTGCAATACTGTGATGCAACTTTGATGCTACTTGAATGCCAGAGAGTGTAATGTCCCATCAAAGTCACATCAGAGTGGCACCACATTAACAGATCTGTCATATTTTCATATTAGCCCCCCAAAAACTGCAAACCACATCAAAACACATAAAAAATGCAACATTTTTGTTTTTTGGTGCAGTTCTATTAAATTCTATTACACACAAAACACAATCTGCTGTGGGAAAAAAAGAGCCACACTTCAAAATTAAATTACTCATATTTACTTTGCTGACTTCAATCCTTTCTCACTTTTGGGTGACTTGTTAAAGAGTATATTACCCTAACATTTCATATTCTTGATATGTAACTGATGTATCATGTACTTGTATGAAAAAGTATCCTGTTCTCTTTGTATTGCTTCCTTTGCTTGAAATATCTGGTGAACCTACCAGTTCTCCTGATTTCCTATTTCAAACTGCCCACACTATGCATGAAAGAACATCCATCCCAATGTAGCCAGTGTTCTGGCTGCCTACCAGTCCTCCAATGCTATCAGGAACCATACACCAGGTGGAGACAGAAAGTGCAGTTAAAATCGCACCTTTAATGAAATAGCAAAAATAACACAGTTCACAGTCAAAAAGAGAAGCCAGGGTTTGGATGACAGAGCGGGAACTCAGACAAGCCGGGGTCAGGAAACCAGAAGTCAGCATAACCAGAAGCAAAAACCAGGAACACAAATCATAAGAAAAGTCAGGCAGACCGAGTTTTACACAGGAACACATGCAGGAACACACTGAAGTTCATAGACCATGCAAGGGCAAGAAGGGCATGAGGTAAGCTGCTAAAATAACAAAAAGGGTTGGCTGTAGGATGGGCTAATGAGACAGGTAATGGTATCCTGGTGGGTCACTGTGGAGACAACAAGTGGCTAGTAATTAACCGACAGCTGAGCAGCTTCTGAGCACTGAAAGAAAAGAGCTGCTTGTTAAGTAGCAGGAGCCCAGCCCGGACACATGTTGTCCTGCATAGCAATTTACTTGGAAGATCAGTGTACTACTATTTCTCCACCCCCAGCACTCTAAGTCACTTATGCAGATGAGAGCAGAGGTTATGTGAATATATATATATATATATATATATATATATATATATATACACACATACACACAAAAATACAAATGTTTGCCTTTCATTTCTATTTTAAACTGAATGGTGGTAAGGGTTCACATTTACTTTAATACACCATTGTTGTTTTTTCCTATCTGTTCCATAATGACAAAGAATATCTTTTGATCCTGCCAGAAATCTTGTGAGTTGGTAACCCTCTGTTCACTGCCAGTGATTTACTCGCACCAGTTATGACTGTTACCAGTTTTTATGTGGACTACAGAACTCCCTACTTCATATGAAGATGAAGAGTGAGGAAGGCATTCTGTAGCCTAATCCTAGAGTGACAATGCTGTTTCTCCAAAGACACAATACTGTGAGTGAGCATTGTCACCCTAGGACAGAAAGTGTGTTATTGGAAGGCTTGCCTTTGAAAATAAAGGGAAAAAATATCTTAAAAAAGGAAAATGAATGCAGCCATCACATCTAAGGACCAATAACCTGCAATATGCTAAATATTTTTTCTTGGTTCTAGATACGCTTTAATATCCTACAAGAAGTCCAATTGTCATCTAAAGCTGCCAGAAATGCAGATATTGGACTATGAGTATCTCACATCCACAGGAACATTAGGAATAGCTCTTGGAGCTCTACTTGGATTTCCTCTCCCTTCCAGATCCGCTCTGTGGGACATGACCTCCAAGATTTTAATTTATTTCAAGCTTTGTGACTGAAACACATTCATGTGACTTTGCAGGCCTTATGGAGGCAGTAACATTTCTGCCTATGGGTGCAAAGTATTTGCTTCGTTTAAATGAATAGTGCTGACAGTGGTTAAGTAAACAATAGAGAAGAGAGATAAATCTTCAGGTTACTATCATTCTGCTTATCAAGCAACGCAAGCTTCCTCATCTCATTATCATCGATGGCAAACTACTTTTCCATTCGACCTTCGATGTCACATCAGTTTGTGCTTCAAGGCATAATTTAATTTATTATCAATACCACTTCATTACGAATAAACACACAGGCAGATTATTCCGCTGTACTACACTGGCCATTGTCATTTTGTCATTGTCACTCTTGTATTTTGTTTTATAGATTACATTTCAACTTTGAATGTGAACAGTATGCATGTGTACACACACAAACATTTCTAGATGGATAGCAATGAGATAGGACAAGAAACAACCATTTATTGGGATTGTAATTTTGACAAAAACTTGTAATTCATGCCTAGTTAATTCAAAATAAAAGATTGAATAATCTTACACCTCTGTGTAACCCCACCACACACACTGCTTTGTTACCCCCAACTAATTGTATGGCCTACACTAAAATCCCCTTTTAGTTATCCAAATCCATGGACACATGATGAAGTCTTCTGTCTGTTTTGCAGTGAAGGAGACCCTTCTTCAGGTCTTCATGTTGCTGTACTGTACAGACTGCAGTGCTAGATCACTGGTTGCCAGGTTGCTTGAGTTAAAAAAAATCTGATAAAGAACATAAAACTTTGTATAGTTGGGTGATGGTTGGCAGGGAAGGATGGAGGCGTGCCTATAGAAAGGCTTTAAGCAACATAATTATTGCCCAATTTATAAATGATGTGTATGTATATGGATAAAGGTTAAAAGTGTATGACAGGTTGAAAGGCTAAGTTCACCTTTTACATAAACTAGCTCATACAGGCAAGGGGTCCAAGTAGTTTAAAAATAAAGTGTGCCCTTTGTAAAAATATTGATTAATGTCAATGCCATACCTGTAGACCTTCTCTGCCACCCATTAAACCTGTTTTCAGAACCCAGATCTGAACCCAGAACGTAGTCTGTGTCTGGTGGTAATTCTTATTGCTGAGCCACCTGGACAGCTCTCTGTCTGATCTCATAAGACAACCTTTGCTAGTGCTTTGTTTCTTTTGAACCTTGGTTCCTTTGCCCCTCCCATGAATGTCCTATTAAAGCCATGCTCTCCAGCCAATATCTCATTCTTCTCTACCACCCGTTACCAGGGGCGGACTGACCATTTGGAAACTCGGGCACTGCCCGAGGGCCCAGGGTCAGTAGGGGGCCCCATGAGATGCCCCTGGTACCTTTTTCATAGGCTTTTTTGAGTTTGGGCAAGGACACAGGGGCCCCATGATCCCCTATTGCCCGGGGGCCCCATGAGTTGTCAGTCCGCCCCTGCCCGTTACCAATCTTTGGCTTGTTCCTCGACTATGTTTCTGCTTGACCCCAACCCAGGGGTGGACTGACCATTTGGAAACTCAGGCATTGCTCGAGGGCCCGGGGTCAGTAGGGGGCCCCATGAGATGCCCCTGGTACCTTTTTCATAGGCTTTTTTGAGTTTGGGCAAGGACACAGGGGCCCCATGATCCCCTATTGCCCAGGGGCCCCATAAGTTGTCAGTCCCCCCACCCCAACCTGAAACCACTTGTTACTGACCTTTGGCTTGTTTACTGACTATGATTCTGATTGATCCCTACTTGCTATATCTGTACTGGAATCTGTTTGCTCACCTCCTGGTGGGGCAATCATGACCTGGTATTAACAGGCCACAAACCCATCTCCACCATCAGGGGCTCTGGTGAATACCATTTAATACTTAGACCCCCTCACTGTCATGTGCCAGGGTGACCTGTTTGTATACCTATCCTGGTTGGTAGGAGCTTCTCTACTGCTATAGCAACTGGTCTCAGAGTTTAACCCCTGAACATGACACCATGGCCAAAATACTTTCAATGTTTTCATTACTACTTCTCTGCTACTTTCCAGGAATAAGGATACAACAAAATAATCTCCTTGCAACTAAAAAGATTATCTGTTTAGTTGTCCTCAAAGATCAAGGGTTAATGGCTATTTTGTTTTAGCCCATGTCTTAGTAATAGGCTAAGTGAACTTAGTCTTTAGGTCAGTGAGTTGGATGACTTATTAAAAACAACACATTCCCTGATGCACACTGAGTGGCTGATAACCAGTTTCAGTAGTGCTTAAAGTGAACCTGTAATTAAAAAATAAAAGTGAACAGGCAGAAGCATAACATCACCCTGACACTTGGTCAACATAAAAAAAAAGCCAAAGAAAATTGCTAATCAGTTTACTTATTTGTTAAAGATTTGCATGACTTGCATGCAAGTCCCCTTTAAACAATCACAGGTACCTTTAACTATACTGAATTATAGGATCCAATTAGTTACTCAGGATTAGAACATCTATTTTTACATAGACCCGTGCATCGGTTTGCATTGATTACACCTGAGATTTGGATCTACTCATTGATGCAATCATATTAAAAAAAATCTTGCCCAGGGATTGTGCTCAAATTACATCTCTCTCCCACTTTATGTCTGTATATAGCTGTACTCATCTTATCACTTTGTACAGGATTGCTTTAACTCTACAGTGTGCATAATATTGGTTCAACCGTACCAGTACCATTTAACACTTCAATGTCATATTTACAGCTAAATCTACTTTTACATAAAAGAACATTTGCAACCAGCAACATTATTGGATAAGGAGAGTTCCTTGAAATGTAATTCTGCCTGCTGTAATTAGGCTTATCATTGCAGTTTGAATATGAATAAATTCATTTAAGTATTTAACTGTATTTAATATTTTGGTGCTGCACTGCTACATTTCCAGTCATTTGAGATGGAGTTTTAAAAATGTATTATGTCATATAATAGTGCTACGCATATATCTCTATAACCTTATATATGAATTAAAGCATCCAGACCATGTGATTATGCAACAGTGGTGAATACAATGAATACAACTTAAAAAGTCCATACTGTGTGATTGATCCGTGCCTTTATAATTTGTTCCCAAACAGGTGCTCTTTATTCCTTATGTTCACATGTATTCCTATAGGTGCTCCTCCACCAGAGACATACATATATACTCTCACCTCCTTTTATGACCCAAATTGCATAGGTCAAATACCGCCTTTCCCTTTTAACCCAAGTAGGTATACTGTGTAGATGACTCCACTTTCCTCCTCACTTTGCTGCAAACGGTCTCGTCTCATCTTTAGCCTACATATCCTCCAGGTGGGCCGATGACGTCAAGCTGCTAAACCGGAAGTTTACGAGCCGCCATCTTGGAAATTCCTGAACACATTGAAAATACATTATAGCAAGGTTTTTTTTACTGTGGTGCCCCAGCAGGACACTTTTAAATGTGAGTGCACTTTGTTTTTTTAATAAATCATGCTTACATACCACACCATGGCAAGCGTTTCTGTTTATATATGCGGAGGATATATGGATAAAAAGGAGGCGGGATCATTTGCAGCAGAGTGAGGAGGAAAGTTGATTCATCTATACAGTGTACTTACCCGGGTTAAAAGGGAAAGGCGGTATTTGACCTATGCAATTTGGGTCATAAAAGGAGGTGAGAGTATATATGTATGTCTCTGGTGGAGGAGCACCTATAGGAATACATGTGGATATAAGCAATAAAGAGCACCTGTTTGGGAACAAATTATAAAGGCACGGATCAATCACACATTATGGACTTTTAAGTTGCATAATCACATGGCTTGGATGCTTTAATTCATATATGAGGTTATAGAGATATATGTGCGGCACTATTATATGACATATCTTTTGTGTGTTGAAACGCATGTAAGTGTCAGCAGCACTGGTATACACAGGAGATTGAGGAGTTATTTGTTGCGCTGAAGTTTTATTTGTACACATTTTTTACAAAATGTATTGTTGTTGATATACTTTTGATAAATCTGTCTTTGAATTTGAAGTTGTCCGTTGATATTTGAGAAATGTTGGATGTGAAGACACAATCCAACTAAGTACAAGTACAAACAATTAGCCAAGGCAGACACAACTTTCAAGTGGAGGAGTAATAGTAAGAAGCATAGGTTCTATAGCTGTCTTAATCTACCCTCCACTTGGTTGGTATCGATGAATGGAACCAATAGACATTAAACTGTCAGTTGAACAGGTCAGATTAGGCAATTGATATGTCTGTGGGTAGCCTAACTCCCACAGGTGTCTCCTTTCTTCCCTTTGCTAGACAAATAAGGCTTGATTGATGGAAAAAGATATGTGGTTCATTGGCTACGTTGAGTGATATGCTCAGCACTTTAAACACAAAAACAAATGGGGTTCCGGATTCAGATTTTCCAAGGGTCACTAAAATTGTCACTGGGTACACTGGCTCCAATTAGACTCGTGCATGACAAAAATTTTTGTTTCATTTTGGATGCATTAGTTCATTGAAGAATTTTGTTTGGCATATTCGTTATGCTGAGCTGATTCATTTTTGGAATTTGTTTCATATCTTCAGCATTTGTTTTGTATATATTCGTTGGTCTGGGGGGATTAAAAAAATTTTTGCTGATTTTTCAAAAGATTTGTATATATTAGTTTTTGTTTTAAATAATCAGGTAGCTTCGTTATTCATATATCAAAACTATTCAATATTTTTGTATGCAACGGAATAAATAATGCAAATTTTTCACACTTAGGAATTGCATTAGTCTGTTGAACTGAATTGACTGACTGTGATAATTACAAATTCAATTTAAATCACAACTTTACTTGAATTTGAATTATTGAACAAATTTGAAAAGTTAAGTTGATTTGAAATTGAATTGAAATAGATTGGTTATGAAATGACATGCACACGTCTAGCTCCGATTTGGCAGCAGTCCACAAATTAGGGACCACCCTCAGGAATAGGGAAAGTGCCCAGAGTTGGGAATCCACATATGTACAATCCAATGAGAGTGCCAAACAAACCATCAAGTGTCCATTTTTTTAAAGATATCATTGATTCATAGCAGAAATGGATCAGTTTTATCATTTGAAATCTTGGAATCTTGGATGTTTGGCTCTCCCATTGGTATGTTTGTAAGCTCTGCACTTTAGGCCATAATAACAGAGTAATATGACACTAAAACAAGCAGAAAAGAAGTTTTAATACCTTCTCATTTACTCTAGAGTAACTAGGAATAACACAGGGCAAGGATAGGAGATATAGTGGAGATTATTAGGTTTATCATCATGCAACATTATTACTGAACCTTTGTTAGAGACAGTCCCCAAAGCATAAGAGCACTGAAGGATTACAGGGCATGCATTTCTACATTCAAACCTGGAACAGCTGCACCAATGACCTGATTCTTCATGTAGGCCCTCTCATTTGGTTTTCCCATAAGGAAAATGGTTGCAATATATCCAGAAAAAATCTTGTAAGAATCTGCACAAAACCTTCCAGAACAACCATCCTTTGAAATGTATTTTTCTTTTTATTTAAAACTAGAGTTTCTTTCAAATACAATACTTTTTTATAACTATAAGAAATTAAAACTTTTCAGTTAAAAAGGTGACTGTGGATCCATCTACCATTTTAAGATGTTTACCAAAAAAGCACTTTTGTGAGAGCCAAGAAAAAGAGAACACATTTTACATTAATTGGTTGTCTTTGAGTACAGACCATCTGTCTTCATGATGTAATAAAAACAGGCACACATCTTCCTTGGAACTCCATAATGAGTATATGGAAACGACAACTCAACCCGTCTCAAATATTAAGGACATTTGGCTTTGTTTTTTTTTGCGCAAATGAATTTAGCTGTAAAATGATGCAAATTTGTTTTAGATTACTTTTTGTTTTCTAATAAATCCCATTTTGGATGTTGTTTTATGTTGACTTTACCATAATAATGATATTGCAAAGGAAACTGTTGAAACAATGATTTGACTAAATGCATAGCTCATATTCACGCTCTTTTATGCTTTTATTATTGTCTTCACAATAACTTCAGCATCACTGTGTTTCATCGTTAAATACATTGCAGACAATGGAATAGAATCTCCAATATAATATACTTCTGCAATAAATAAGATGTACATCCTAATGTCTTTATGGGTTCCACATTAAACTCAAGCATGGTTTTGTGAGGGTATATTTGAATGCATACAGTCATACACTCATGATGATTCTGTGCAATACTAAACAAATAAAACTACTGTATTCATTTTTATTTCTGCAGTAGGTTGAATAAAGATGGGAAAACCTAGTAAGCAGTACATAACAGGAATTCCAAAACAATTAACAGCTTAGAGTTCTATATGAACAAATCATAATAGGGCTTGATGCCTGAATATACCATGTATTTCTTTGTGACATGATTATCTGATGAGACAGACTGTTGTATGGTGAATTGTGAATACATATTGTACAAGGGCTATCTAAAGCTGTAGCCTCTCTACTCATGATCCTTTGGTCAGCTGCTGATCCCATAACCTCCACATAGTGCCTTCTAGCTTCAATAGTGCCTCCAAACCTCCCACTGTGGCCCAGATGTTGCCCTCAACCTCCCACAGTGCCCCCATGCCCCCTGAGAGCCAGCCTTCAGCACCCACAGTGCCCCCAGCCTCTCATAGTGCCTCCCAGCCCCTGCAATGTCCCCTAGCTTGCTGCAAAGCCTCCATTCCTTCAAAGTGCCCACAGCCTCCAACAGATTTCCACAGTGCCATCTAGGTCCTGCAGTGTATTATAGTCAGCGATAATGCCCCTGGAAAGTCTGGAGTTCTCTCTCCAAGAGCAGCCTCCAGTACCCTTCAGAGGCCTGGTATCACACAGCTGCTTCAAGCTTCCTCTAGAAACATCACGCCCTACAAGGCCACCAAGTCATGCAGAGTCCTCTAACCCCTTCAGAACCTCTATCCCTCTACAATGGCACCCAGCCCCTCCAGAATTTAAATACGTATTTTGTGTTCCCATGGAAAGTCTGTGAAGGAGGCTGGAGTTCTCTTGCCAAGAGAAGCCTCCAGTCCCCTTCAGAGGCCTGGTCTCACACAGTTGCTCCCAGTTCCCTCTAAAAACATCATCCTCTACAAGGCCACCAAGTCCTGCAGAGCCCTCTAACCCCTTCAGCACCTCTATCCTTCTACAATGGCACCCAACCCCTCCAGAATTCCAATACATATTTTGTGTTCCCATGGAAAGTCTGTGAAGGAGGCTGGAGTTCTCTTGCCAAGAGAAGCCTCCGGTCCCCTTCAGAGGCCTGGTCTCACACAGTTGCTCCCAGTTCCCTCTAAAAACATCATCCTCTACAAGGCCACCAAGTCCTGCAGAGTCCTCTAACCCCTTCAGCACCTCTATCCTTCTAAAATGGCACCCAACCCCTCCAGAATTTCAATACATATTTTGTGTTCCCATACTTTTATTCTGTGAGTTTAAGTTTTTCTATTGGGTCAAGGAAGGCTTTGAAGAAATTATTGGGCCCTTGTCTCAACAATGTTGAAAACCACTGGTCTAAAGCATACACGTTTTTTGAGGGTGTTGAACAATCCTGACATCATCAGATGCTGGATTTTATCTTTAACCCTACTGAACACATTCATGGAAATTATCTGAGCAGAGAAGGGGAAGTTACTGTACTGTACAGTTGTCCATATTACATATACATGGCTGACATTACATACAGACTTTGCTTCCTTATTGTGTATTGCTAATCCCCTGATCCACCAGACAGGGTATGATATATGGAAAACCACAGACTCCCTGCAATCTCATGAAGCGAAACATCCTCAATGCACCTGTTAGCCAAAGAACAAAGGATCCTTTCATAGATCACAGGAAGAATGTTTTTTTTATGACATAAAGAAGGTTTTATTTTACTCAAAATAATAATGCAATTATATAACGCTTGTACAGTATATGCTTATATACTGTATAGTATGTCTTGATTAAGTGTGCGTTTTGCAAAAATTTCCACTTAAAAAATTTCAGCTAGTGCACAAACCTGAAGTAACACTTTTGACTAAAGTGGGTCTTTAAAAGCCCAAGTTCAGGCACAACACTATTCATGTTTTTAATCTTTAATTAACACATAAACAATGTCATTCTTTTACTACTTCAAGAACTCTCTAAGCTGCGTTAAATGATTCTGACATGTACAGCGGGAAGCTGCATTTTCGGCTCCCTGCTGCATCGAAATGGTGTTTATGATCAACACTGGTTCCGGTGATGTGCCATTCAGAAAAAATGGTGTAGCAGAGTGGGGGGTGAAGGCACAATGCTTACATTTTAGACATTGTTCCAGTGCAGCGGGGAGCCGGAAGTGTGGACCCCTGCTGTACATCAGAATCACTCAACACGGCTTACAGGGATCCTAAAGTAGTAAAATAATTACCTTATTTATGTGTAAATAAGAGATTAGAAAACATTAAAAATGATGTTGTGCCTGGAGTTGTGTTTTAAATGAGATCTAAACCCAATCGCTGAAATGTCTTATAAGCTTCAATAAGTTAAAGATAACTTCTGCTAGCCTAAAAATGTCTACCCCTTCATCTTTTAGCTAATTTATTGTGTTTATAAAAAAAAATGCTAAATTAAAATCTCAGTTTTCTTACCTAAATCTCAGGTCTTGTGACAGGCTAGGTTTCAATTCTTCTTTCTTCAGGTCTGTTGTGTGGGAGTACTCTCAGTGCTCAGATTTCTTCCTGGATTAAGAGGACACATGGCTAACAAATTTATTTATCATAGGTGTCCTCACCCTGATCTTTGAAGAGGTAACTGTGACGGAACACGGCGCCCAACCCCTGCCCTTCTCACCAACTCGTGACCGAAGGATCAGTCGATCTCGCAACGCGCTGTCACTTGCATAACAATGCCACTCTCAGCTGCGCCCTGCACAAAGATTTTCCAGCTTCCGGGACCACAATCTATGTGTCAACAGCCTGAGAGTGATTGTTACTGGGTTAGGTTAATTACGCAATTAACCCTTTAGCTTGCCACCACCGCCTTTTTACAGAGAAAGAGGAAACTCACAAATCCTAGCTATAACACTATGATATTAGCGTAAGGTTCTGCAACACACACTGTCACCACAGACAGGGATATTCAGAGGGTTATTACATACAATAGCACTCTTCTAGAGACAGGGATTCTTTCGTTTACATTAAAAGCTTTAGAGACAGTTTCAACACTTTTCAGAATAGGGTTTATTACTAAAAAGGTCCAAATGGTGCAATTAAAATATTTACAGAAAAGGATGTTACAAAGACATAGAGAGAACAATAATGCAACAGAGAAATAAAAGAAGAGAGTTAAGAAGGTAGAATACTTGCAGAGTCCTGGTTTAGTAGAGTCCAATTGTCTGAGCAAAAAAGTTGCCTTGGCTCTCAAGTCCGTTAAGATGTTTCTTGATTGATGCTAAATGAGAGCTCTCCTTCTCCATGCCTGTCAGTCCTTTTCTAAGATATTAAAGGGGTGTTGCCTGAGAACAACTAACCAATCATCTAGTTTGGGGATGGGTTCTAGGAGAGCACCAAGTTTATGACCAAATAGCACTACAAGTTCATACTGATATTAATAACTTCCAATACGTGCAGGTGGCATTCTTGCAACTGGCAGATTAATATTCAGGTTTGTATTTCAAACCCAGGAATACCAAACACAGCGTACCCTTGTCACCCAGGAGAGAAGAGACTTCTTTCTCCTCTCTCCTATGTGCTAACATAGTCATGTATGACCTTGCTTGGCTCGACATGAAATAATCTATCCAAATATATACCTAATATTAATGTGCCCAGTTCCTGTTAAATTTTATAAATTGTATGTGAAATTGCTGACTGAGTTATTGTTTTACGATAGGGCTGAGGAAAGTGTCTTTGCAATGTAGACATCCTGCCAAGCCTAATTAGTGGTTTACAGCTCTGGAGCTTCATCTATTTGTGTTTTATTTAAGATAAGAGGCTCTTTTGAAGTTGTTACAACTTTCTGCTACAAATTCCATTTTCTGGAGGAGGGAGAGAGATGATTGTAAATGAAAAACAACATGGCTGAGACCTGAACAAGATGGCTGTCACATACAGCTTCCATGTCTCTATTGCGCACAATCGTTACAGTGGCATCATCACTTCACAACTTGAGGGGCTGTAACCAGACCAGTTGGTGAATCTGGACCTGCAGCAGTGCTTTCACAACCTTTTTAACATAATAATTTCCTGGTGTCAAGGAACCCCTTCTGAAATTTGGTAGAGGTAAAAGAAGAATGCACTGCATACAGTTATGGTCAGGATGCCATCCTCACAGACAGCTAAAAAAGATATTTGGTGTCATACTGCTGACTGTGCCACATGGCATTGAACCTGGAACTATCCAGACACCATTAAATGGGAGGTCAATCAGCTACATCTCAAGAACCCCTAGAAACATTTAGGGAAACCCTAGAATTCCATGGAACCCTAGCTGTGAATAACTGTTGTAGAGAGAATGGGAAGAAATGGGTGGGATAGGGAGGTATTTTGTTTTTGAATTAAATGGGCTTTAATGTTATTTCAAATAAAATTCAAAAATGTCAATCTTCTACCTTTGTAAAAATAGTACCTAGTGATCCTGTTTTAGAGGTCTTTGTTCAAGCACCTCATTTTATGTGGCATCAACCACTTTTATCTCAGTTGTTACATTGTGATATGCACCCCTGGTTGAAACTACAATCAGTCAAGCACATATTGGGAGGCCAATTATTGTCAATGTCAGAAAGCCACTCCAGAGTAATGAATTTCAGCTAACATAGGAGTGAGTACATGTAGGCAGGAAGTGGCTGAAGGAGGCTGGATGAAAACAGCAGCATGAGGATGGAAAAGAAAAATTGAAGAGAAAAAATGGCCACTGTCTATGAGACATAGTGCATTAGCAAATGTCTTCCAGTTAGGGTTTAGACTTGCTTTAAAGCTGAAGTTAATAATCAATGCAGCAAAGTATTGTATTCCATTGTGTCATTGTCAATGGCGTTTTGGATGAGTTCTGAAGGAAGTGAGGAAATGGTTTGGGAGAGTAGATAAAATGGAAGAGATTGAAGAGCTGAATAACATCTCCTAGGAAAGGATGTTCAAATTTACCTGTACTTTGTATTGCTGGACTCATTATTTTTATTCCTATTTTTTATTTTATTTTATTTTTATTTTTATTTTCATTTTATTTTTATTTTTATTTTTATTTTATTTTATTTTTATTTTTATATTTATTTTTATTTTTATTTGTATATTTATTTTTATTTTTATTTTATTTTATTTTGCAATCTGTTTTTAGATAGATATACATTTGTTAATATGAATTATATTAAATTATAAAGATATTGTTTTTATTTGAATTGTTTATATCAATTGTTAGAATTCATGTTGTTGTTATGTGGATTGGCATCTTGTAAAGGTCTCTCACGTCTTGTAGTGGGAGGAGCAGCCTCTGAAATTATCCTGGGAGGTGGTCTGACCAATTAAATCGGAGGGGAGGGTATTACATTGATATTTAAGTGAGTGAGGACGGGAGATGGGTGTCTTGATAACGCCCTATGGGAGGGGCGAAACGTGTTGACGCATTTCCGGTCCACACTCCATGTGCCTGACGTCATTTCCGGTGAGTGGAACGCACGCTGAGCGGTGCGTTCCAGCGGCCATCTTGGTTCACTGTTTGGTCTAAGAGGAGTCCTGTCTTTGTTCCACTGTGGATGTGAGAGTCCTGGAAGGAAAAGTTTGTATATCTGCTGGAACTGAAGCCTGTTATACATAATAAACATGCCTTTAGCAAGTGTTTAACATGTGAGTGGCCTTAATCTCCATTTGGAAAAAGTTACTATTGTGTGACAATATTATGCTATGTGAGTTTTTTTCTTTTGGTTGGATGGTGGAGTCTATTCGGAGGGTGAAGATTTTCCCTAGCGTGGCACCAAAGAGGGTTTAGGATCCCTAAAAATTCCTTAAAGGTCTTTTACTCACCAAGTTCTGGTGAGTGTATTCGATGTTGGTTTGTGCACTGGTGGAAGGTGAAAGTATTTTCTGAAGAAAAGAAGCTGGCACTTTTATTTTTATTTTTATTTCTACAATTTAATTATGTTTTCAGCACATGGACTTTTGGGTGTTTTTGTTTAATATTAAGGGTAAACACGAATAATTTATGCACCTATTTTATATGATTTATTATATTGATTAATTATCTAAATTTGCGCTGTTTATTTATATTTATATTGTTTGTGTTTTCACGATTGGCACAGCAGCATTTTTAGAGTGTTATTTGGAAAGTTTTGGCGCAGGAATAAGTTTTCTTGTATAATCATTATAAAATGACTTTGGCATACATTGACCTTTGCTCTTAGACAACCCAAACCATTTTAGGATACCTGCTTACACATCTTTGCATGAGCCTGAACATTTTGAGCTGATATGACCTTAACCTGTGCAATGAAAGCCTGAACACTGGTCTGGTGCAAGGGGCAGGAGACAGTATGCACATCCCCTGCCACTTCCCTCTATCTCCTACCTGCTGCTTATTCCTCATATCAGTCCCACTCCCCCTTTGCTTCTTTCTTCCCCTACTCATCCCCCGACTTTTTTTTTCTTTTCTTTCTCCCGCCATCTCTCTTCCTCTAGTTTTTTACTCTCTTCTCCATTTTTTTCAAGTTTTTCATTTTTTACTGTGCACTTTTCTGATATGGTGTTGTTACATTGGCACTGTTAAATACAGCTTTAAGCTTACTTGTGCACTTAACAGTGTCTGTGTTACTCCTCTTAATTGCAAATTTGCTTCTACTATTTGTTTGGATCTTCTATGTCTACTTGACAGGTGTTCTATTTTAATTTTTTTCTTTGATTTGCTTATATTGTTGTTGTTATAAAACTGCTACTGTCTTGCTCAATGAAATCTTTATGGGGAAAAAAAGCTAAAGTTTAGGCATGGCAACTTGGGTCAATATAAATGCAGTATGTATGTGCCATCCCTGTGCACACTGGACGTAATTTCAGTAGAAACCACTTTGTATTAGCTTTCGGGTCTCATGCCAAACAGCTGCCCTTGTGCTTACTGAATACAGGGGGCTGCTCACTCAGCGCAGGCACCATTCGGCAAATGCACAACATTTTCTCTGTAAATACAAATCAGTCTCTGATTGCACAAGGTGGAGATTGTGAAATCACTGTTCTGCCTCTCCGCCTCAAACAGAGAATGCTTTGCATTTATTGAGAAAATTCAAAGTGTTCCATGAATGGTGTCTACGCGAAACAAGCAACCTCCTGTATTCAGTAGCACAAGACCTGGAAACTAGTAGAAATCACTGTAGTAATGATGCTTACTTCAGTGATTTCCATCTTCCACAGGCATCCCACAGGTATGGCACATACCTACTTACTAGTCCATGCTGGACCAACCTAACTATGTAAAATGTGTGTGGAATTCAGATTTAAACCTTTTCTATGAGCTCTTGAAGAAGCTCTAGTTTTCCATAAGGAATACCATCAATAGCAAATGATGTCACAAAAGTGGGCAAATCTATTTTTTTAAAGAAAAGAATGCAAAACCAAACCAATTATTGATCTACAGAACACATTTCATTGCCTCTGGCAGAGCAGTAAAAAAATACATAGTTAATTTTTAATTCTCCTCGGCTATTTTAGCGGCTCCAATAAAGACATTCCATTCTTTTCTAACCAGCGGTGATAATAAATCCAGCGATGAAAGTCATCAAACCACAACTGTTGTATCTATTAAATGTATCATTTTTTTTCCCAGACAATTGTAAAACCAGTGAACATACACAGCATCGAAGTTCTTTCAAGATGTTTTGAAAAACCACAGAGCAGAAGCACATTAGCAGCAATTTTAGGCAGAAAATTTACAGCCATATTAATGGTCTTGAAAATAACAGAAGGAAATGAGATCTGAATTGGAAACCTCCTGTTCTCTAAGGAAATCTTTTGTCAGGAGGCCTTGCAAGCTGATTCTGTACTTCACTGGCTCAGTTAATAGCGCTTGCTTCCATATTTCGAGCAGACTGCAGTCTAGCAGGATAGGGAACAGGACAACAGAGGTACAGTACAGTGTAAATATATTATACATTAGTGTAAATTTTGTTTTTAAGTAACAGTTTGTGAGCAGTTCCCATTGAACTACACCTCACCGCCCATCGTTCACACATGATTACGGCTGGGTTGAGATTCCTGTCACAGACAATGGATACAATTTGCTGGGTCATTAAGAATGTTGTGTAAATGGATAATGGATACTGCCGCGGTGCCGAGTTCATTTTGGCTATAAATTCTTTGCACCTGAAAAGTTTTTATGCTCTTTTCTGTAAGATTGCAGTCGTAAAATTTCCCACTGCCGGTCACCGGGTTTCAGCACATTACAGTTTGGAGAAATGGGAAAGGAAACCTGTTATATCGCAGGCTGCTCTATGATGACTTTAGTTACATGTTTATGAGGCAGTTTAAGAAGGAAGGCTTAGGTTGAATTATACCGGCAGGAAGATGTGTTTCAGTGTTTCTTGCTGTGATAAAAGTTGGCTGAGAATTAGTTTATTGTTTATATTCTTAGAGCACAAAGAAGGAGAATTCACGTTTGCTCCTGTCCTTGAAAGAACTTACAGACCAATGTCCTGCCAGTACCATGGCATACACATGAGGGTTAGTTTAGGCAGAAATCTAACAAAATTAAAGTGATTGTAAAGGATACATTTTTATTTTTTTTAAAATAACACAATTATACTTACCTGCTCTGTGCAATGGTTTTGCAGAGATCAGCCCCAATCCTCCTCTTCTTGGATTCCCCACTGATGCTTCTGGCTCTCCTCCCCTTGACTGCCCCTATAGCAAGCCTCTTGCTATGGAAATACTCATGTGGGTTTGCTACCAACCTGGCTCTTTGTGTCCATAGACATGTAGCACTACCCTTTTGAGGGCCGCTGAATCTGTTTTGGGTCCCCCATGCTCTGCACGGCCAAGCAACAAGCATCTTCCATACTTGCACATCCAGAGTCAGCAATACAGTCCTCAAGCTGGTTTTTAGTTGTTTTTATTTAGGGGTTAACAATTTGGATGGGGTCTAGGAGTATATGGGATGCCCAAGGAACTGAAAACTTGAGGATGAACTTCTTAGCAACAAAAATTGTATGTGGATCAAGAAAAGTAGCACTGTCTCTTTAAGGAACACTAAGTCTCCTTGCTGTACTTCCTCTGACCCCGGATGAATCCTCCTCTTCACCCGGCTGCACTGAGGGTATCCCTGGGCAAGGGGTCCAAAGAGCTAACAATGAAGGAGTCCCGGATAAGAACTGGTTAGGTCTTGCACCTGACTGCCCTCTCCCATTTTCTGGTCCAGGGGGTGTAGGAGTACTCACACTGTCCTGTTAGCTTGGGGAGTTGGTGGCTGCCTTCAGGCCTTACACTGGTCTGGCTCTTTCCCTGCTCTACAGGTTGTCTTCCCCATGAGACAGTGGAGCAGTGGAAATCCTCTCATCTAGAATCCTGCCTATGGGTAGGCTCTTCTCCCTGGGGCCCCCTCCTAGACTCCACATTCCAGCCTTCCTCCCAATCCATCTTCCACCCGACACTGCACACCTCTTCCACCCAACACTGTACAAACTGCCAATGGCTCCTGCTGCTTCCTCTGAGCCAATGAGGAGGGAAAGACCCAAGAGAGCCTTTATTCTTTTGCACAACGCTGGACTGAGATGGGGCTCAGGTGAGAAAACTAGGGGGGACAGGGGGGCAGCAGCACAAAGGTTTTTTACCTTAATGTAGAGAATGCACTAAGGTAAAAAAAAACCATACCTTTAGAACCACTTTAAAGTGTAACTCCACTTTTGTTGAAAAAAAACAATCCCCTCTGAGTGATCAATATACATTGAAAGGATTTTAAGAAACTTTGTTGCAGATTTCACCAAAAATGAAATTTGTGATGCAGAGGATGTCTAAATTTTGACTTGCATCTTGATGTATACTTCTAGGAAAATAAGTGCATCAATCACAGAAGCAGGAAATAACATTGTTGGTATATGGAACTACAGGTTGATATAATGCATTGCTTTTTACAGAAAATTACTGCAGCTCCAGATTGAAAAGGAAAAGTATTTTTTTAATAATAGTAAATTACAACATAACTTGTGTAGCAATTGTACTGGCTATATTATTTTTTCATTTGATATTTTTATCTACAAAAGTGAAGTTGGTGTTTAAGGCAAACAGTTAAATACATAGATGAAAAACACACATGGGATCTGTTTTAGCCACCAAAGGAAATGTATTTTTGTTCATTCAGACATGAGTTTTACAAAGCCTCCTCAAATAAAACAGCCAAGTGGATAACACCACTTACAGGGAAAGAGTACATAAAGCATGGTGGAGCAGCCAAAATGTAGGAGCAGGGTTAGAAAGAAGAATGGAAATTCACCTTGTTTGCGGTGGATTTCTACCCAAAAATTTTTAGGTACACAATCTTTGGTACCTAAGGCAACACCTGTCTACTAGGATCACCATGAGTACACAGTAATACTATCTTCTTTACTGGGCCTAACATGGTTATAAATATCTTGAGATCACCTAAGTTATATATTTCCACTGGCGATAAGGAAAAAATGTGTGGCAATAAATACACAGAAAAAACATTGCCCTTGGTCCTGTCACCTATAGGCTCAAGCCTACTGTCCGCAATGGTATATCGAGTTCTGCAGAGCATTAATTAAAGCCTAACTCCAGGTTCAGCAATCTGTCCCCTAGTCACCCTCCCATCTACCCCCTGGAGGTCCCCCACGCTGTATGCTTTGATTAATTTTGTTTTTATACTTACCCTTTTCAGATGTCATGTGCCACTCTGTGTCTTCTTCCTCTTCACCTTTTCTCTGGCCTGGAACTGTCCTCTGCTGAGATTACATGATGATGTATGAGCCCCTCTCTTTCAATACACATGAAGAGCACCATGATGCCCTTATGGGGTGGGACCATGACATCTGGCATTTATCGTATGCCCTTCACAGAATCGATGCTGTAGGTAATTCAATCCAGAACACTCAGGACATCTTGTGATGAAAAAAAAGAAGTGCTGCAGGAGATAGCTGCAAGACTGAAGGTACGTATTGCAGCCAGAGCTGCTTTTTATTTTTTATGCCCTGTCTTGGGGTCCATTTTAATTAAAATAGACCCATGGCATTAGACTTTAAAAATATGTAGAGGACAGTACAGGCTCTTAATAATCAAATATAGCACAAACAATGTCTTTACATATTCCATTTAGGAAGCAATGTACTGATAAAGTGTTATATAATATATACTTTAATGTAAACCTACTTTCCCTCCTTCCAGTGCCTGTATGACCTCCATTTACATTTCATGTGACCTTCATTATGGTTCATATGGTTCATGAATGTAAGAGTGAATTGGGGAAGCTTATACAGTATTTTAGTTATTATTGTAATTTTCTTTTGTTAAGTACATTTCCTATGCTGAACCTCTTCAAGAATGATGTTTTTTTTATCAAGAGACTATATTTGAGATTCTTGAACTGTACTAATTTTACCACAGTAGGATGATGTTCTTTGACAACCCTTTATGCATGTGTGAAATAGCATCTGTGGTAATCCAGGCACACATGTGCATGATACATTTGCTATCCCTTCATTAATATTTAAAGTTTAACTTTATTTTTACAAAAAAATAAATAAAAATTGTACATGTCTTATCAACCTTTGGGATAATGCCAATATGTTAAGTTGTTTTTACTGAATAGAAGTCTTTTCTACAGCAAGACTGCCTGCAATCACTGCTTCTAGGTATGCATGCTGTGCTCCAAAAAATCTTACAGAAGAAATTTTGCTCTTTCAGCTCAATGCCATCTTCATATCATGACCTCAATTGGTTGCTTAGAACATCATGTTTTCATCAAGGCTGAAAATAAACACAGGGCCAGGTAAACAATATTAAGAAATTCTGGAAGTTGTGCCTCAAAAAAAGCAGGTGCAGAACAAAGGACTAGTTACCCATATTGCCTATGTTGGCCCGTTTCCCATTACTGACCTACCTTGCCTTGTTCTGCACTGCGTGTTCATATGGAGGTGGCCATCTTGGTAGAGGCAGGTCTTCCTTGCTTCCTCGTGTCAGCCTCCAGTTTATGAGAACAGGTCAGTATAACAGTGATTACATCACCAAATCTCACACTAAATCTCCTAAGACTAGCATCAGACTAGCAGCAGCAGTGCCTTAGAACCTAAACTGATATACGTCTTTGAGACTGTAGACACAGGAGTGCCCTCCCAAACCAGGAAGTATACTGGTGTTTTGCAGGAGGAATACAGGACAAAAGATACATTTAAGGGAGCAAAAAAAGTTCTAAATGTTCACATTTTAAGTTAATTTCCACTTTAATCTTGAGCATACAGAAGTATAAATGTATTATGTTTAGGAAAAGTAAAGTGCTACTTTAAAGTCCAACCCCAGACAAAATTTTATTTTAAGCTTGGATAAATTTGGTATGTCAGTTATTAAATATTCTCTGCATCCCCATAAAAGAGATTATCCCTCAGTACCTGTTCTCTATGACAGCCTTTCTCAACCAGGGTGCCCAGGAATTTCTTGACTTGCCAACAATCAAATCATCCATTGACAAAACAGTAATGAAAATGGAACAATATTGTTCTGTGGAGATGATTTTCAAGGAATGCATGGCATGTGTTTCAAGAATGTTGCTAGAATTAAAATAAAAGTAAGTTATATGGGGTAATTTACTAAAACTGGAGAGTGCAAAATCTGGTGCAACGCTGCCTAGAAACCAATCAGCTTCCAGGTTTTATTGCCAAAGCTTAAATGAACAAGCTAAAGTTACATAGGGGGTTACATAGTTAGTCTGGCTGAAAAAAGACAAAAGTCCATCCAGTTCAACCATTAAAAAAAAAAAAAATTATACTCCTATACCCACAGTTGATCCAGAGGAAGGCAAAAAAAAACCCAGCAAAGCATGATCCAATTTGCTCCTGTAAGGAAAAAAATTCCTTCCTGATCCCCCGAGAGGCAATCGGATATTTCCTGTATCAACTTTACCTATAAATGTTAGCATCCAGTTATATTCTGTGTATCTAAGAAAGAATCCAGGCCTTTTTTAAAGCAATCCTCTGAGCTGGCCAAAACCAACTCTTGAGGGAGCCTATTCCACATTTTCACAGCTCTCACTATGAAGAAACCTTTCCATGTTTGGAGATTACATTTCTTTTCCTCCAGACATAAAGAGCGCCCCCTTGTCCTCTGTGATGACCTCGGAGTGAATAGCTCTACACTATATGAACCACTGATGTATTTATACATGTTGATCATATCCCCCCCTTAATCTCCTCTTCTCAAGAGAGAATGAATTCAGTTCCTCTAATTTTTCCTCATAGCTGATCTCCTCCATGCCTCTTATTAGCTTGGTTGCCCTTTGCTGTACTTTCTCCAGTTCCCCAATGTTCTTTTTGTGAATTGGTGGCCAAAACTGAACTGCATATTTCAGATGAGGTTTTACTAATGATTTGTACAGGAGTATTATGATATCTCTCTCTCTCTGGAGTCTATACCTCTTTTAATACAAGAGAGGATTTTGATTGCTTTAGAAACCTCAGCTTGGCATTGCATGTTAGAAGCCTATTTACTACTATGCACAGCTGCACCAGATTCTGAGTGCACCAGTTTTAGTAAATCTCTCCCAAAGTGTTAAAGGAACACACAAAAATGATGAGGATGAAAAAAGTCAGGGGCTCAAATCAATGACTAATAGTCAAAGGTGTAGCTTATTGTCCTCTGGCTTCACTACCTAGTAAGTCATTCATCTGGAACCATCATAGAGTCAACAAGGTCTCAAAGCCTAAACTTTGACCTTGATCATTTGTTCCATTGAAAGCAGAATGAATATGACAACCATGCACCTTAAAAAAAAACAAGATCCCTCTATTTTCCCCATAGGTCTCCTATAAACATTGTCTGTTACACCAGGCATCCATCCTACAGCATATAATCTATATGTAAGAAAAGCTTTTTGGCATTCAAGGTGCCACTTTTCTGTTTGCTAATGATAAGCTATAAAATATATAGCAGGTCATAATGAGCATCATTTCTGTGGATTAAGAAGCTGTCTTCCAGCGTACAACAGCAATCATTAATTTGAAAAGATGAGGCGTTGGATGTTAAGAAAAAAAAAATTGCTGATCTCCTGCATGCCTCAGTGTGTGATTGCCTTGAAGTCCCTTTCTGCCCAAACATCTGGAAGATAATGTGCTAAATTAAAAAAGTAGACACTTTAATATACCAATGGGTAATCCTCTAGTCAGGAGTGGCATGGAGCCAGCATGTCGTGCAGTTTTTGTGGCAAGTTGCCATAAAGCTTTTACTCTTAACCTTTTGGATGCTGCAGCACTATTGGCAGTGAGATAATAATGTATGATAATGGAAATATTGTAGCAAAGAAGATGATCTTCGGAGGATCTTGGCAATCAGGGATGGAGACATAAAGCAGATTACAATTAGTGAATCTTTAACTAATTGAGCTCCAGGAAAGTATTAATCCCTTTCATGACCAGGACACTTTTTGCTATTTAGCACGGTGCTACTTTAACTTGTAATTGCTCGGTCATGCAACGCTGCACCCAAAAGAAAATTAAATCATTTTTTTTTCACACAAACAGAGCTTTCTTTTGGTGTTTTTTTATTTTGTATTATATAAAAGAAAAAAAAGAAAATTTTGAAAAAAAAATATATTTTTTTACTTTCTGCTATAATTTTTTTTTATTCCATAAAGTTTATTAGGGAAATACAAAAACATAACATACCATTGGTACAAGAAAGTAGAAGAGGAGGGGAAGGGGAGGGCAGGCCAAAAAAAAAAAAAAGGCAGATAACATGAGTTATACACAAAGAAAGGTGACCATAAGTAGTTTGCATAGACAATCATTGCAGGTCATACAGAATATTAATAGGATTGGTTGTGGGCAGTTAAGAAGTAACAAACAACCACAACAAACAGGTAGGCATATAATACTCGAGCAACATAATAAGGCTTCTGAGAGTTTCAGAACCAATAAATTCAGGCATTTATTACTCACTGTATCCAATGAGGAGGGCAAGTAAAAAAAAAAAAAGGTCACTGGACATACTATGGGGTAGAAGAGGGTGCTGCGGTGTGGGGTGCGGGCTCTGGTTACCCTGTGCAAGAGGAGAGCTTAAGACTTTCTGCTATAATATATATTCAATAAAAACAAAAATAAAAAGGAATCGTCAATTTGGGACAAAATGTATTCTGCTACATGTCTTAGGTCAACAAAATTTCAATAAGTGTATATAATTTGTTTGTATGAAACTTATGGCGTCTACAAACTATGGTACGTACACTGGAATTTTTATGATCAGCAACTTATAGTGGGACTGTGATAGTGTGGCAGACAATCTGATACTAACTGACACTGGGTGGGAACTGACTAACTGACAATGACATCACCATTGACAGTAATACAGCGAACAGTGACAATACTATATAATGTCACTGTAGTAATGACACTGGCTGGGAAGGGGTTAACTTATCTGAGTAATCAAGTGGTTAGGTGTGTGGCTAACAAGTTTGAATGTGTGTAATTTGTGCTGCTTTTAATAAAAATCTCTTTGCTTCTTCTCCCTGCTTTGCGATCACACCCTTTGTTCAAGCCCTGTGTTGTTTGTTAACACTCTGGGCTGTGTTTGGAAACAGCTGATCAGCAGGTCCCAGCCATGAATCATTGGCCGGGACCTGCTTACAAAATCCCGTTGTGGCAGGAGTCAGCAGGTGGGGGTGCATGTGTACCCTGAACTCGTAAAACATGCAGTGACGTACAAATATATCGCTGTGCCTGTAGGGGCCGTCCATCTACAGTGCAATGCAGGCAGGCTGTCCTAAAGAGGTTAAAGATAAACTTCACATATTTTTTTCTTATGGAAAGCATGGGGAATAGTTATAATCTGTGTATGTTTTCTTATTTTTGTCATGTGTTGCCCATTTAGGAAATGGGTGGAGCTGTTATCTCCAGGGCTGTAAGACAAAGCCAGCAATAATAAAATTGTCAGAAGTTCTAACTCATTCTCAGTCTACTTAAAACTGACTTTTCTCCTCCTATTTATAACTATCTCTTTGCATTCCTCCCCTCTCAATAGTACAAATACACAGTTTAAACTTTTTTTTGGGGGGGGTAACACTTTAAAATGTTTTTGTTTTGTGTCAATGTCCCTGATGGAGACATTTTCTATCACTTCCTGACCTGGCATGAAAATCTTTCCAACATTAAAGCAATTAAAACAATTACGGATTAGCTACAATTTTAAGTGATTGTAAAACTCAGAACAAAGCATATCCCTCAATAGTGTGTCCTTGTCTCAATTAAGAGCACTAAGTGTAATTTCTGTCTGCTGCTTCATTCATCTGCTATCAGCATGAGTCACGTCTGACAAGGTTTCCTAACACCAAGAGAAAAAAATGTGACAGGGGAGGAAGCTTCAGCACTCAGCCTGTGATTGACAGCATCAGCTCTGTTCCTGTGTGCCGTGTGAAGGGGGTTCTGCAGTGTGTAATTTCAGCTCTCCACCCCCTGTTTAATGGAAGCTCAGACAAGCTTTATAAATAAATAAGGTACAATTTATGTAGGATGATTTGTTTAATCTCTACATATCACCTGAGGCCAGTCACTTCACTGGTTATACTTAAGGGTTTACAACCACTTAAGGAAAAAATATTAAGTTTACCAAGTCATAGAAAATAATTTGTAAAAATTATTTTTCCCATGTAAGCCCTCTTGCCATCCTCTGTACCAGACAGTCTAGAAGTTTTTTTGGGTAAGATGATGGATAGTGGCAATGAAAACCCCCACATCCAAAAAAAAAAAAAGATTTTCCCTTGCTGATTGATCTACAACAGGCTCTTATTCTTGTTATTATAGATATCACTGTTGGGTAAAGGAAATACATTGTTTAGAATTTTCTTATTAAGTTTGGTATTTGTTTTAGAATTAATATAGGAATTCTTTGATTTACATAATAGAATTTTTATTAAATTTTTAAAAGATTTTTTTTAACTACTTGCGTCATGACCTATTTCTAGGTGTGAGCGTGCTTGAGTGTGATAGATAGTGAGGAAGTGACATGAGGAAATATGTTTTTAAAGCCTGAAGGTGGTCATTGGATTTTGGGGGCCTGTATGTTGCTAGGCTGCCAAAAAGTTGCTCACATGTGACATCCCCATACTCAGGAGAAGTAGCTGAATGTGTTTTGTGGTGTTAGTCCACATATACTCATGGCGTGTGTGAGCAATACAGGTATATTATTTAAGTGACAAATCCATGTAAAATTTTTTTTAATTTTTCCAAAAATTTGTGGCAAAAAATAAAATCTTCTATGGACTCAACATGCCTCTCAGAAAATTCCTTGGGGTGTCTACTTTCCACAAAGGGGTCATTTTTGGGGGAGGGGGGTTGTACTGTCCTGGTATTTAGCACCTCAGAAAATGTGATAGGTAGTCAGAAAGTAAAAGCTGCGTAAATTCCAACATATATACCATAGTTTTTGGACACTATAACTTTCACACAAACCAATTAATATAAACATATTGGGATTTTTTTTACCAAAGACATGTACAGAATGTCAAGGTAAAGGGATCGAGGGATCGCGGAGCAGCGCCGCATGGTAAACCCGAGTGTAGCTCGAGGTTACCGCTTGTGGTACTGAAACTTTACCCCGAGCTACACTCGGGAATACCGCCAGGGAGGTTACTAAGAGGCTTTATTTAAAATAACAAAAATAAGAATTATTAAATGAACCTTATAGATTATTTATCTTTGTCTTTTTGCCACCAGGTAAAAATGTTCTGAAGAATTAACTCTGAAGGTCTTGATTTGGTCAACTGTAACATCTTTACCAGTTTCCAGTGAGAATCCCACATTTTAGATAGCAGGGGATTAAAGGGTAAGAATCCCTTAATTATATACTGTAAAGTTGGCCATACATGGATCAAAATTCAGCCGGTTTAGGGGTGACCAGCTAAATTTCAATCCATGTATGTGCTAGCTGGTTGTAGTCAAGTCAATCTGTCAATGGACATTTGTGGTTTTTCCCAAACTATCAGTGCCACCAGCTATAGCCGGCAACACTGACCATTGAATTTTTTAGTGGAGAAGACTTTCAGCCAGCAGAATGAAATTACTCAATGCAAGTGTTTCACCCATCCACATTGAATGATTGGATGGAGGAATTGGGTAATTTTTTTTCAATGCTTGCTGGTTGAATATAATTAATCATGTATGTCCTGCTTAAGTGGTCAAAGAAGGAATAGTAAACTTTATTGTTATTAAAATGGCCTTTTCGAATGGCCTGTCTTCTATAGTTTCTATTTTACAGCAGTGGAATCCTCCTAATCAGCACTCAAAAAATAAGTAGTATTTATGTTTCTCCATAAACCCAACCAACAATAATTAGGACTAGGGATAAACTTAGGCGTGTTCGAATCCTAGTCCTAACCTACCTAAGCAAGCTTGCCAGGAAGCTGTTTGGGCAAATTATTTATGGCTAGGGCATTCACAAAGGGTGTGTATACATGTGACTGTGGGATGGGGAATGTCATGGCAGCTCATCATTGACCTAGTACAGTGGCAACTTCCTGGCTGGCTCCCATAGGTGGGTTCAAACTAAGATCCAAACACGCCTTATCTCATCCCTCTGTTTCAGAGCTTACTAAAATCCCTACAAAATATATTACTGACCAAGAAACAATTGTCCTTTCTCAAGAACAACTTTAATAACAAGCTTAGTCCCAGTGTTGTAATAACAAACACTGAACTCCAAATCTCCCTTTAGGTAAGCAATACACTTTGCAAGTTTCTGCAAAATATATTTTCCATTATATCAGCCCACCAATGTTACTATTGTCGCTTTCTTGTTTATTAGTCCTTTAAATGATTTCTGATCATTTTCAAGCACATAGCCTCTGTGGTGGTTTACAACTGCAGTTAAAATCAATATAGTAAAAGCCTTCAGTGAATTGATCCATGAATGTTTCTGAAACATGACCTCTCTGGTCTGGAAGCTTTGTCTAAAAGTTATATATAAACGGTGGACTAATGTTAGCGCCATGGAAGACACACATCAACTTAGTGGTCAAATATTAATAGGACTGGCTAGACAACTAAAGCGCTATCACTCAAGTGAGAGAAAACAAACCATGAGACACAGGAATTGTCGGGAGTCTGTCTACAAGCTATGGTTACATGAAGCATTTAAGTATAGTGTTAGAAAACATACAAAACACAATAAATGCTCATTTCATAATATATACAAAAGAATTAAGAAAAGAATGGAAATGTATGTTAAAAAAACCAGTTGTTTGTTCCTATAGCCAATATATCTTCAATCACCACCTTTGTCTGGTTGGTTTATTCCGCATTAGGCACAGACTTGCACCAATTGCAGGCCCAAGTACAACTCAGTCAAACTTTCAAGGGACCTTCAACCACTTGAGTACTAACCTGTACATATATACCCCTTCATTTACTAGGCCATTTTTCAATTTTCAGTGCTTTGACAGTTTGATTGACAATTGCTCAGTCATGTATCACTGTACCCAACAATTGTACCCAACTATACAACTGTTGTGTGGCTCCTGAACCTTGCCAAAACCTTACTATTGCTAACAGTTGAGAAAAATAAGCCGATATTCTCGCCAGTTTGGTGACCCTTCGTCATCAGCAGAGTGAGGGTAGGTCCAGGGGCGGACTGACAACTCATGGGGCCCCCGGGCAATAGGGGATCATGGGGCCCCTGTGTCCTTGCCTAAACTCAAAAAAGCCTATGAAAAAGGTACCAGGGGCATCTCATGGGGCCCCCTACTGACCCTCCCGGCAATAGGGGATCATGGGACTCCTGTGTCCTTGCCCAAACTCAAAAAAAGCCTATGAAAAAGGTACCAGGGGCATCTCTTGGGGCCCCCTACTGACCCTGGGCCCTCGGGCAGTGCCCGAGTTTCCAAATGATCAGTCTGCCCGTGGGTAGGTCAGTGACCAAGCTGCATTGCTAAACTGCAGGAAACATTATTTTCACTCATCTGGCTGTGCAGTATGCCTGGCACAAAACAGACTGAACAGGTTTACAAATCTTTTGTAAGGTAAGACATTTCATATCCACTTAAGCTGCAAAAGATTTTACCCCCTTCATGATCATGACATTTTTTGTTATTCGGCACTGCACTACTTTAAGTGGCAATTATGCAGTCATGCAACACTGTGCCCAAATAAAACTCATATAATTTATTTTGCACACATAGAGCTTTCTTTTGGTGGTATTTAATCACCACTGGGCTTTTTATTTTTTTATTATATAAATGGAAAAAAATACAGAAAATAAAAAAACAATATTTCTTACTTTCGGCTATAAAACATATGCAATAAAAAAATTTAGAAATCAGGTTTCTTCATAAATGTAGGCCAAAATGTATTCTGTTACATGTAAAAAAAAAATCCAAATAAGTGTATAATGATTGGTTTGTGTGCAAGTTGTAGCGTCTGCAAACTATGGTATATATACTGAAACTTTTATTTATTTATTTTATATTAGTAATGGTGCTGGTGGGACTGTGATAGTGTGGTAGGCAACCTGACACTAACTGACACTGGGTGGGAACTGATTAACTGACACCAACAACACCAGTAACACTAATACAGTGATAAGTGATAATACTATACACTGTCACTGTAGTAATGACACTGGCTGGGAAGGGGTTAACATCTAGGGGAAATTGAAGGGTTAACGTTGTGCCTAACAAGTGTAACGTGTGTAATATGTGCTGATTTTAATACTAGATGTGTTTGTTTTTTCTCTGTGCTTTGCAGGGAGAAAAACTGTGCACATTGCTGCTTCGTGTACAGAGCCCTGTGTTGTCAATAAACCCACGTGTGCGTAATGAATGACAGCACAGATTGCGCACACTCCTTACCCGGAAATACATGTACTTTATCCGATGCCTTGCCACAGTAAAAGTGTAGTGGATGGTCTGCAACTGGATATGTAGCATGACATATCATTCAGTTTTGAATCTGAATAAATGGGTACTCTGTTTAAAAACCAATAGGAGATGAAAGAAAGAGCGCACAAACCTTGCACATTACCTCAATAAATAGTGACTAATTTTATTTTATTTAGGAAATATACTCACAAAGTGACGGTAAAACAGGCATAAGTAAACCATAATCCACACAGCGTTACAGGTAAATACAAAGGGGGGGGGGATACAAGCTAACGCGTTTGGAAGGATGCTCCCTTCTTCATCAGAGCTGGGTTTGGCAGATAGAAACTTCAAATAATACAACAGCAGGGTGTAGCGCTCTAATAAAAATAAAAATTACATATAAAATGAAATTAAAATAGAATCTTAATCATGTGTAAATTACGTAGTTCAAGCATCAATAAATATCACTGGTATTCCTAAAAAATCACAGAGTGAGTGATAAAGTGACATAGTGCAGATATATATAAATAAAATAAGTGTAGTGCGTCACTAATCAGTGACTCGTCATGTGCACAGTGCCATGTATAAGTCCAAATGTTAAAGTGCCTAGGAGTCTTCCGGATCCAAATGACTGGTCCTAATATTGGTGATGAGGAAAAAGTGTAAAGACTGCGCACTCACCAGATACGCAATCACACTGCGCATTCAGAGATATCTATCTCAAAGAACCAGGGTGTCCCCTTTAAGATCTGGTCAGGTCTGGTGTCCCTCTTTAAGCCGATATCTACTGCCCGTGGGTGGCTCGCCTCCTCTGTGGATGGTAAGAGCTCGTGGAGAGCTCAGAAAAGAGGAGGCTGATAGCGTAATAACGTTTAAACAGAGGGTGCTTTATTTATATTTATATATATATATCTGCACTATGTCACTTTATCACCCACTCTGTGATTTTTTAGGAGTACCAGTGATATTTATTGATGCTTGAACTACGTCATTTAGACATGATTAAGATTTTATTTTAATTTTGCTTTATATGTATTTTTATTTTTATTCGAGCGCTACACCCTGCTGTTGCATTATCTGTTTTAAAGGTTATTGGTACCTTTGGTGTTTAGCTGCCTATTGACTTTTAGCGCTCACTTACCCCCCCTTTTAGATAGAAACGTCAGTATAGCAGAGTTCCCATGGCAAGGAGACATTCAGCCTCTGTGTTAGGGACCGCCCGGCGGTACCTCTAGCACTCCACTGGTCAGGTGCTTCCAGAGTGCGGAATCTAAGTCCCGGAGCACTTGTTCACCAGGGCCCCTGATGGTGGAGATGGACTTGGAGCGCACAGAGACCAGGTCGCGACTACTGGGCACACTCACCAATGGTAGAGGCGTCCGCCAAGGGCTCCCACAGAGTAAGAGCCTGATATGAGGAGGTCGGGCGATCCCGACAGGATGGATGGCTGAGCAGGTGCGGGGTCAAACGAGCCGAGTCGGGAGCCGCCGGGTCTGCAAGGTACAAAACAGCGGGCAGAGAATAGTCGGGTCACACGCCAGGTCAGCAACAGTAGATCAGATCCAACAGGGGGCATCCAGGAGAGAGGTCAGGCAAGCCGAGGGTCAGGGCAGGAGAGTACAGCAATGTCAGGAGCAATCTGGGTCAGCAACTTATCAGAACACAGGTACACAGATCAAGGGAACATGAAAGACCAAACAGCAACCAGTGACAGCTCAGGGGGATTTAAATATTGCACTGTCATTGGTGCCAGGCGCACGGCCGTGGACCCTAGTCGCCGCGGCCGACCTGGACCTAGTGCCCGTATCCCCGTGCAGGGCGGCGCACTGCACCTGCACCGGGACCAGCGCCGCGGCGATCCCTGACACTCTGAGTGTCAGTATTACAGCATTTCAGCCTGTTTAGTCTAAACCCTTCGAAACGCGTTAGTTTGTATCCCCCGTTTTGGATTTACCTGTAACCCTGTGGATTGTGGTTTACTTATGCCTGTTTTACAGTCACTTTTGTGAGTATATTTCCTAAATAAAATAAAATTAGTCACTATTTATTGAGGTAATGCGCAAGGTTTGTGCACTCTTTCTTTCATCTCCTTCTACAGCTTTGTCAAGCTTCCCCAGCTTCATAATGGAGCTGCACAGCCTCTGATTACCAGCTGATGAACACGCTGTTTGATCTGAGTCTTTGAGCGCAGGAGATAATGGATCTTTAAAAACCAATCGGGCCAAATGTTCTATTTTGTATTGTGCACAATTATATTTATATATTGTAAAGCGCTCTGCAACCTGTTGACTCTATATAAATTCCAAATAATAGTAATAATAATAATATAGGCCAACATTCCTGATAGAAGGCACCAACATTTTGCTATTTTAATTTTTCTAAAGAAATCTAAATTTTCAATTCATCTTAACACTCATAAACCAGATATAAAAATAATATCCTAGACATGTTAAAAAAATATTGAAGCAATAACAGTGAATTATTTATAATAAAAGTGAGTGACACAGTCTTGCATAATGTATTCTTTTAACATTGTTATATTTTTGTCTTTTCTGGATCAAAAGCTTTAAATTACCATTCATTCTAACTTATTTATATACATTCTTTTAAGGGAGATCCTAATGCCAGTGGTAATACATTCATTACCACTAATGATTAATGGACATAGAACTCGCACCTTATATCATTAAATTTTGAAACCTTCATTTGCATTACGGCAGCCTTGTGCTGGAGATTTTTATAGCCGACGTATTGGCTTGTGTTAGTTTGCAGTAAATAATAAGGTAATGCAGCAGTCCAAGCCAATACTGTTATGCTGAATTAATGCCGCTCCTTGAGAAACTTTATGTAACAAGACCGTCATAATGAAATATGCATAGATGCATTGTATGGAACTGTATTCAGCTGAGACAAGACAGCCTGTGGTTGTGATTCTTGAACTCCTCTCTCCAAAATAATCGGCAACAGTTGAAATGAACAGTGCTTTTTAAAGGGCAGGGACGGTTTTAGACTTAGAATGGTTGTACAACCAAATATGCATTTTGAGATGGTTGGATATTTAACCGCCTCCCGCCCACCATATAGGAAATGACGGGTGCAATGACGGGGAAATGACGGTTCATATGACGTCCTCCCACTCTAACCGCGGATGCATGCCCCTGAGTGCGTGCAGCGTGGTGATCGGTGGTGCACCATGTCCCTGGGACACAGCGGATCACCAATCAACGGAAAGAGCTGATGAGATCGGCTCTGTCATGTGATTAGCTGTGTCCAACCACAGCTGATCGCATGTAAATAAGGAAAATCTGGCTATTGGCATTCCTCTCCTTATAAGCTGTTACGCTGACAGCTCGTGAGGAGAGGAGAGCTAGTAATTGACATTACTCAGAGGGGACATGTACACTGATCATCAGGGCACTAATGATCAGTGTGCCCTGATGATCAGTGTAGCCCCATCAGTGCCACCTGTCAGTGTCCATCAATGCCACTTGTCATTGCCCATCAATGCCACCTGCCAGTGCTCATCAGTGCACAACAATGCCACATATCAGTGCCTACCAGTGCACATCAATGCCACATATCAGTGCCCATCTAAGCTGCCTTTTAGTGCCACCTATCAGTGCCAATCAGTGCCTCCTATCAGTGCCAGTCAGTGTCGCCTATCAGTGCCACCTATCAGTGCCACCTATCAGTGCCAGTCAGCGCCACCTATCAGTGTGCATCAGTGCTGCCTATCAGTGCGGTCTATCAGTGCCTCCTCATCAGTGCCACCTATCAGTGCCCATCAGTGCCGCCTAACAGTGCCAGTCAGTGCCACCTATCAGTGCCTACCAGTGCACATCAATGCTACATATCAGTGCCCATCTAAGCTGCCTTTTAGTGCCACCTATCAGTGCCAATCAGTGCCTCCTATCATTGCCAGTCAGTGTCGCCTATCAGTGCCACCTATCAGTGCCACCTATCAGTGCCAGTCATCGCCACCTATCAGTGTGCATCAGTGCTGCCTATCAGTGCGGTCTATCAGTGCCTCCTCATCAGTGCCACCTATCAGTGCCCATCAGTGCCGTCTAACAGTGCCAGTCAGTGCCACCTATCAGTGCTGCCTATCAGTGTCATATATGAATGCTGCCTTTCAGTGCCCATCAGTGATGCCTGTCAATGCCTGTCAATGCTCTAAGACCCATGACCTCTGACGGAGACAAAACTTTCTGACACTGGGCCCTACATTGCCCCCCCCCCCAGAATTCTTTGGTAGTCTTCATATTTCATAATGCCATGCACATGGTCAAGACATCCAGTGCCTGAAGCAGCAAAGCACCCCCAAAGCATCCGTGAACCTCCACCATGTTTGACTGTAGGGACTTTATTCTTTTCTTTAAAGGCCTCATTGCTTTTTCTGAAAACAGCAGAATGATGGGCTTTACCAAAAAGCTGTTATTTTGATTCCTCTGTCCACAACACATTCTCCCAAAAGGATTTTGGCTTCCTCATGTAAGTTTTGGCAAACTTCAATCTGGGTTTTTTATGTTTCTGTGTCAGCAGTGGGGTCCTCCTGGATCTCCTACCATAGCCTCCATACTCTTTTCATTCAGATGGCAATGTATAGTGTGAACTGACACAGGCACCCTGTGCTTGAAGGTCAGCTTGAATTTGTCTGGAAGTTGAACAAGGTTCTTTAGCCACCATACGAACAATCGTTCGTAACAATCTTTGATCAATTTTTCTCTTTTGTTCATGTTCAGGGAGACTAACTACAGTGGGCTTTAAACTTCTTGACAATGTTGCACACAGTGGACACAGGGACATTAAGATATCTGGAAATAGACTTATAATTTTGAGATTGTCCATGCTTTTCCACAATTTTTGTTCTCAAATCCTCAGACAATTCTTTGCTGCTCTTTCTCTTCCCCATGTTTCATGTGGCACACAGAGACAAAACAGAAAGGTTGAGTAAATTTTTCATCATTTTAACTCGTTGCCGGTGTGATTTCTATATTGTCAGCATCTGTTAATTGATACAGGTGAGTTTAATTACAAATTGCATGAGCATCGCAAACTTGAAATGCAATTATTTCTTACCATTATGAGAAGGTAAAAATATCTAATGTGAAAAAACACCTTTCACAGTGGCGCTGTGAACACTAAACCAAAAATGTGCACATAAAATATAAATAAACAAAAAAAGTCCTTATTAGCGTAAGTCCATCATATCAAGTAAGTGCCACATCAAGTGCTCCAATCTTCTTGCCACTTTACATCCCAAAACAACACCACCAAGTGCTCTTGAGACAACATTCCCTTCTGGGTGTACATTCAGCAGACCTACATGCCTTCCGCTCTCAGGAGATGGCCAGAGACCATAGACACGATACAGGAGGTGGCCAGAGACTGCAGGCACGACACAGGAGATGGTCAGAGAACGGCAAGAAGATTGCATCAATTAATGTGGCACTTATGATGGACTTATACTAATAAGGACTTTTTTGATTTTTTTTTTTTCTCCTTTTTTTTTCTTTTTTTTCTTTTTTTTGTTCTTTTAGATAATTATATATATATATTTTGTGCCGTAATTCAGGTTCTTTTAGGTCCCGGCTACGGGTTTACTTCCTGATCAAAAGGAAATTTTCTCTTGCAAAAGGCAGACTAGTCCGCAACCTGACCCTGACCTCCTGTTAGACCCTCCACTCGTAATCGGGGATCCTCTGCTAGACCCTACACATGTAATCGGGGATCTCCTGCTAGACCCTCCACGTGTAATCGGGGACCTCCTGCTAGACCCTCCATGCATAATCGGGGATCTCCTGCTAGACCCTCCACGCGTAATCGGGGACATCCTGCTAGACCCTCCACGCGTAATTGGGGACCTCCTGCTAGACCCTCCACGTGTAATCGGGAAGCTCCTGCTAGACCCTCCACACGTCATCAAGGATCTCCTGCTAGACCCTCCACACGTAATCAGGGACACACACTCCGCACCTCACAAGACCTCCTTCTCTCTAGTTCCCTGGTCTCCTCCTCCCACGCCCGCCTCCAGGACTTCTCCAGGGTGTCACCCATCCTCTGGAACTCCCTGCCCCAACCCATCAGATTATCACTTACTCTCCTCTCCTTTAGGCACACCCTGAAAACCCATCTCTTCAGGGAAGCCTACCCCACCCCCTGCTAACTTGCCGACCTCCTCCACTCTTCCTACCACTCCATCCCCCACAGCTATCTCCTCCTGTGCCACCATCCCCTCCCTCCTAGATTGTAAGTTCGAAAGAGCAGGGCCCTCAATCCCCTCATGTTTTGCATTGTATTGGTATTTTTCTGTCACATGTTCTGTCCCCCTTTGTAATGTACAGTGCTGAGCGAACTATTGGCGCTTTATAAATACTGTATAATAATAATAATTTATATTTTCTGTGCACATGAGTTTGGTTTAGTGTTCACAGCGCCACTGTGAAAGGTGTTTTTTCACATTAGATATTTTTGTTTTTCATATAAGGGGGCAAAAGTGATTTGTATTATCATTATTTATTATTATGTTTTATTATCTAACATTTTAAGAAGGTGATATCATTATTTATTTAAATTTGGGCACTTATTTCACGCAGAGATTGAAATATTGAAACATTTTGAGAAGGTACCAATAATTTTGGCTATTTGTTTCTCCACTTTTTGTGTCAATACAAACAAAAGTAAAAAAAAAAACATGAGAATGCCTAAACATTTGTAATTGCAACAATTTTATGGGTGAAGTGGTGCATTATCTGACAGAAATGCAGAGATGCCAATATTTTTGGCCATGACTGTATATTCAGTGCCAGGACAAGATTAAACAGTGCCCAGGTTGAAGATGGGAAACTATGCCCTTCCCAGCAACCTATGCTACCCTAACCTCAAATGTTGGTAATGTCTTTGGCATGCAAATGAATAGTATCAGTGAAAAGTTTAAAGTGGGTGCACAAATATTTAACAGTGTTAAAGGAGAAAAATGTCCCTGAATCAGCGTCACTGAAATAAAAAAAAATGACCCAGGGTTAGTGGTGATGCTAAAATGAAAAAATGCCCTTGAGTTGGTGGTGTCGATGAAAAAATAAAAAATGTCCTTGAGTCAATGGTTTCACTGAAAGGAAAACTGTCCCTAATTCGATAGTGTCACTGAAAGGAAAAAAAAGTCCCTGTGTTGGTAGTGTCACTAAAAAGGAAAAAAGACCCTGAGTCGGTGGTGTCACTGGAAGGAAAAATGTCCCTGCAATGGTGCTATCACTGAAAAGAAAAAATATCCCTGCATCAGTGGCATTACAGTGATCATATGATCAGGAAGCTTAGGAGACTCCACCAGCTTTAGGATCTTCGGAAGGATCCTTAAATAACGTATATATATATATATATATATATATATATATATATGCTGTTGCTGTATATTGACACATTAATATTCATGCATTAATGCAGCCTAGTAAAGTTGATGAAATATATACATTTTGTGCACTACATAGTTGATGGTAAATCTAAAGGAGATTGCACAATCAAATTGTATAATGCATGGTGAACTTTACAGAACCCAGAACACAATTCTCCTGTTTTCAATACTACAGCTCTATCCACATAGGCTGTTATCTGATCTCCCAGCACATATTGCTAAAATGAATGATCTATGCAAGATGAAAGTTGAGGTAGAAAAAAAGTATTTCTGTGTATTTAGTGAGAACAGTGATCACTGATTGATTGCATTTCATTTAACCACTTGCCATCCGGCCGCTGTATATAAAAGGCCAGATGGTGGCAGTCCAGGGGCGGGTTGCCGTTCATAAACGGTGCCCGCCATTATGGACTGTGCACGCTCCCTGGGAGCACGCAGCACTGTGGTCCTCTGCCCGCTGTGTCCTCCGGACACAGTGGAACACCAATCGTCATACGGGACCTCCGTGCGCGGTCCCTATCATGTGATCACTGATTGGCCAATCAGTGATCACATGCAGAGTAGTAAGCAAGATGTCACTTCTGACATCATTGCTTACTACGTGTGAAATCTGTGAATGGTCACAGGTCACATGGTACAAGGCTATTCACAACAGCTTTGTACCATGTGACAAGCTGTGACCAATCACAGATCACACAGTAGTTCTCAATGGCTGCAAGAATGCAGCCAGAGAGAAGGAGAAATAATTGCTTTTACAGCCTTTATGGGTGTAAAAGCAGTCAGTGTAAAAAAAAAAATCTTCATCACCCCCCACAAGTAGTACAGTGTCACCATTATAATTTTTGGTTATAAACTAATTTGGGTTATTTTTTTTTACTAAAAAGATAACTGAATACATTTTGTCCACGATTTATGATGAAATATTATTTATTTGCAAAATTTTATAAGAAAACACTGTTTTTCAAGATTTGTGGACTTTTTCATTTATATAGCAAAAAAAATAAAAATCCCAGTGGTGAATAAATACCATCAAAGTAAAGTTTTATCTGTCTCAAAGAAATGCTAAAAAAGTTCATATGGGTACAGTGTTGCATGACCGCGCAATTGTCATTCAAAGTGTGATAGCACTGAAAGCTGAAAATTGGCCTGGACAGGAAGGGGGTAAAAGTGTCCGGACAGGAAGTGGTTAATAGTCATGCACCTGGAAGTAGGTGGGAGGTAGGAGGGTAGGTGATGCAGGGTGTGTGCTAATGAGGTCATCTGGTCAACTCCTTCCTGTGTCAAGACCCTAAAGTCTCTGCAGGAAATAATGGGGAAGCTTTTTTGTACAGCCATCTGGACACTGATATAAGGTGTGTAGAAAAAATGGAATGTTTTTTGAATTTATGCATAAGAAATACATCAATGCTATATTGGTACATAAGGGAGCTAAATTTTAGAAAAAAAAGTTAAATCCTTTAATATCAATGTGTAATGTTGCCCAATAGCAATTTTTGCAATACAGAGTGCCCATTACAAACATATCCCATAACATAGCAGTAGGCACTAAGAAAACAGTGATTCAAGCAGTGGATGTGGGAACCAAAGGATCCAAGAAATCTAAATAGATACAACAGTCTGCTCCATAAGTCATACAACACACAATGTGACACAAAAAAAACTTGCTAAGGGTTCTAACCCCTCACCACCCTAACTAAAACACAAAAATAAGTTTTTACTTTAGGTACACTATACATCTTCTTTTCTGCCTGTATTATTTCATGTATTAGTGTACCGTCACTGATCCAAACCTACCCTGACTTTTCATTGCTTGCTATCACTTACCATCATTTGTCAAACTTGAAATAAAGTCATGAATTGGGAAGTTATGACAAAGATCTCACTGCCGCTATCATGTTCATTTTATGTATTATATGTGTTTCCACTATTCAAACACTATTGCTGTAAATAACTGGCAACTTCTACTTTGTAATAAAAGTGATAACTGACACAAACATGTGAACTGTCAAATGTTGTTCATTAAATATTCGTTTGTTGAAGCATTGTGGGACAGTTTAATCAATGGATCCATTTATTCCTCAAGAGATGAAAATATCAGTACATGTTATGTCACTTTACGGAAACAGAATTATGAGACGTTAAATATTTCAGACACATTGATGAGTACAAAATCTCAGGACATGGTTGAGGAAGAGAGAGGGAGACAATATGTGTGTCTGGTAACGCTATAGTCGAAAAAATGTAAATGTCCTTTTCTCATATTGGAAGGATTTCTGCAAACTTTAGAGCCATTGTCTTTATATTTTTGTTTCAGAGATACAGAGGGAATTGCTGAACCCATAAATAATCTGAGGCCTGAGCAACAAGGTGCAGAATTCCTGAGTTAAGTCCTGCTGGAGGAGACCCCTGTGCAGGGGGGCTCTGCCCCTAGGGAAGATTTCTAGAAGAAGCTGTTATAAAGACACCAAGGTCCCAGCTTGGTTTATCTGAGAGGGTTATTCACAAGCTTGAGTCGAGTGATCAAGTTGACCTGAAGAAGCTCACTGGAAAGAGCCTGGAGGAAGTTGATAGGAAAGAGTCCAGCTGTACTATGGTGATGTGAGTCTATGTCTCCCTCACTAGGAAGAGCCTGGTGGATATTAGCAGGAGGCAACCAATGATCATGTGGCTATGTGAGTAAGCAGCCTGGATGCTGAGGAATTAATGACTGTGTGTAGCTTTTAAACTCTGGAAGAGGTGCTAGTCACCATCAGTATAGAGATCCTGTAGGACATTCCTTTTTGTACTGTGTAGCCAGAAAGTCCTCAAGTTATTCAGTTTTTGTCACATACCTGGTAGAGGCTGAGCTGAAGAGAGGGCTGCCCTTACATCTCGTGGCCTGTTTTCCCTGGGGATGATGATAGGGTATAACAGTGGCATGGGTGCTTGTAGGAGATCCAGTTCAGAAAATCTTGAAATCAGAAGAGAAGCTGAAGCAGGCCAACTTGCAGTAGACAGGGGCGGACTGACAACTCATGGGGCCCCCGGGCAATAGGGGATCATGGGGCCCCTATGTCCTTGCCCAAACTCAAAAAAGCCTATGAAAAGGTACCAGGGGCATCTCATGGGGCCCCCTACTGACCCCGGGCCCTCAGGCAGTGCCCGAGTTTCCAAATGGTCAGTCCGCCCTGAGTAGGAGGATACTTGATATCAGGTGTATGTTCAGATTGGCAGAGGTCAGCAACTACTAGGCATCAGGAGTGCAAAGTCTGGAGCCAGGACAAGGTCAGCAATAAGTGAGCAGAAGAAGTACCAGAACAGCAGTCAGGAAGCAAAGTCAGGTCTCAGGCTAGAGTCAGCAACAGAAGTTCAGGAACAATAAGGATGGACAAGTCGGGTCAGGATACAGATGAGCACAGGATCAGGTCAGAAGCAGAAGTAGCTGAAGACCCCTCAGCAATAAACCTGAGTCTTGCAAGGCTTTAAACAGGCTGCTAGGCATCGAAGTCCATTAGACAACTATGCTCACGCCATGCCAGCGCACATGCTCATAAGGATTCACACAGGGTCCTAATGCTCTGCACAGTTCTTTGGGCTGTTCTGCATTCCTGCACATTCCTTTGAGCACAGGCATTCCTTTAGGCACAGGTATTTTTTTGAGAATGACCATGACATATTGTCACCACCTGTTTTAACTCCCACATCATGATGCAAAGCACCTTGTCCATTGCCTTATCAGCTCTTAAGAGGGGTGGTTGGGTAAGTGATTAAAAAGTGGGTTGACCATAAATGTAAACCTAGCCTGCTAAGGCAGTGGGAGGAGGCTTCTCCTGAATAGTAAAAGAGTGAGATGATATATCATAAAAGTGGACCTGAGCTCAAAAAGTGAATATTTGCTATGTTATAGGTAGCTTGTCAATAAGCACCTGGCCACACCTAGTCCTGCCTACTGCTATCTGGATCAGCAGCACCGCCTCTATTGCTGAAATGTCCCATAATATTATTTTTTGAAATTTAACTATATATTTCTTGCCGTTACTATAATACACTGCCAACACTGATGGAACCACCCCAAAATATATTTTTCTATGCCTAACAATTGCAATGATAAAACATTAATTGTTGTAGGGCTCAGAAACAAAAGTGCACATTTGGCTTTTTTATACTACTGAAAATATACTGACCCTGACACTAAGGGGTTTATTTACTAAAGCTGGAGAGTCCAAAATCAGACTCCCTTTTGCATAGAAACCAATCAGCTTCTAACCTCAGCTTGTTCAATGAAGCTTTGGCAATGAAACCTGGAAGCTGATTGGTTTCTATGCAGAAGTGAGTCTGATTTTGCACTCTCCAGCTTTAGTAAATAAACCCCTAAGTGACACTAAATAAAAAAAGCTTTTTTAAATCCTGCCTAAAACATACTGACCTTCACCTTTGACTCTGACCTTGACCCTAACCTTGACACTGACCAAGATAAAAGCCTGATTTAGTTATTTTTTTCTTAATTTTCTTTATTTATTGATTTAATTTTATACAGACTTTTTTTCTTAAATGTTTAAAAGAGAAATATGGACTTCGAAAAAAAAGAAACATTTATACTCACCAAGGTGGATGAGCTTCGATCCGATGTTGCATCTGTCCCTCGCCACTGAGTGATCAAACACCACTAATTGCTCAGTTCTCCCCCTCCACTTTGAGCTGAGATACACGACTGTCAATTTCCCACTCTCTGCTCTACCCCTCCAGCGCTCACTAGAGCTCTGGCCTGTGGAGGATGGAGGAAGGGGATGGTTCAGGCTCTCAGCGGGTCACTGAAAGGCTGAGACAGGTGTCGGTCCAGGCTTCTGGGGGGAACCTGACCATATGGTAGGGATCTTTTCAGAGCCTGGACAAGCTGAGTGATGTCAGCAACAAACTGCATTTCTGTGACCTACAGGACAAGTATAGCCAAAATAGCTTTGGCTATACTCCTTCCTTATTTTTTTTCCTCTACCAAGGAGAAAAAGGCACAATGTATCTTCTTTTCTATTCAAGAGGAGAAAAAGTGCAGAAACAGGCTACACAGTTACTGTTTCCCGTGATAGTCAATTACGACTGAGAGCGTATCCTCTCAGCTCCTGTTTTCTGCACTGGGAGCATGCTTTGCAAAGCTCTTCCAGCACAAACACAGGTACACACATGTGGAGCCCCACAGAAGAAGACCCACTTCCATGGATGTATGGTCATCAATGACTGTTGGTCATACAAGGGTTAAGTAAAATCTGAAATAAAGGCATTAATTCTTAGTGAGTGACAGCATGAAAACATGTTCAAGTGGAAACTGAATTACTGTACTTAAAAACATAACCTTAAAAAAAGGACACATTTGTCTAGAAATTCCCTGCATTTACCAAAATAATTTAAAGATTAATTCATTTTCTATCTAAATGTGTTTCAGAATGCATTGTTCTGTTGGCCATGTTACCACTACTCTCTCCACTTTGCTCTTCCTACAATTTACTTAGTCATTGATGTATGTTGTGTGTGATGCCCTGTGTGCTCTACTCTGAAATCTGATTTAACTGTCAGATCCATTGCCAGTATGAAAAATGTTATACATCAGTAATGTGGACTAAGTTTATCTGAGGTGGCCTTGATACAGGTTACATAGTGACCCAGGTTGTAACTCCTGGAGATAATTCCGCTACTAGCGCAGCTGCATCACACATCCAGAGTTGGTCTAAAGGAAATAGTTTTATATGAGTTTTACTGAATGCAATAATGCACTGTTGCTGCAGACTAATAGAAATTCTTTGAAACTCAAAGTTTCCCTGTCTGTCCCTTCAACTGCCAAACTAAAGCAGCTGGAGAATGTACAGAATCAAGCATCATGTGATCTTTTAACAATGGTGTCCTTAAAAGAAAGGTATGGACTTAAAAAAAAATGTATACTCACCTAAGTGGATGTAGCATCAATCTGACCCCCGCTGGCTCTGCAGTGAGAACTGAGTGATCAAACACCTCTGATCGCTCAGTTTCCCCCTCCGCTCTGAGCAGAGAGCTGTAAATATCAGTCTTGGGCTTTCTGCTCTGCCCCTCCAGTGCTCACTGGAGTGCTGGGCTGTGGAGAGGGCAGGAAGGGCTGCCTCAGGTTCTCAGCGGATCGCTGAGAGGCTGTGCCAGATGCCAGTCCAGGCTTCTGGGTGGATCCCGCCCATATGGTCAGGATCTTTTGGACCAGATGGATGATGTCAAGCGACAGCTGGCTTACCTGGTAAACGGAGTGCAGAAAAAACTGCAATTCTCTGACCTAAAGCGTTTGCTATACTTCATCTGTAAAAGGGAAGTCAGTAGAGGAACATATTTCCTCTACTGAGGAAATAGAGGAAAGAGAAGCCAATAAGATTGGTTTACTAAAGGCAATTAGATTGTTCACTTTAAAAGGGAAGTTCCACTTTGCCAGATAATTTTCCCCAGAGCTTGGTGAATGAGGTGAGGCTCTGCTGACCTCCATCATCCAATCACAAACAAAAATCACATTCACTATGCTCAGGGGTATATGCCCTTGCAAACTGAAGAGCCTATTTGGCTTTGGTAAATCAACCCCAATGTGTATTAGTATCTTTAAAAACTAGAGTATAAAAAGTATCAAAGGTGAGTCTTACCGATGGCACCTATTAATTTAAAAAAAGGGTTGCAATTAAAAGAAAAAAAATTGTAATTTGATTGTGAGATATAGAAGAAGCAGACACTTGGGCTGATTTACTAAATCTGAAGAGTGCAGAATCTGGTTCAACAGTACATGATAGCCAATCAGCTTATAACTTCAGCTTGTTCAATTAAGCTTTGGCAATGAAACCTGGAAGCTGATTGGTCTTTATGCAGAGCTGTACCAGATTTTGCACTCTCCAGTTTTTTATTAAATCAACCCTACTCTCTTTTAGCTCTACCAGCAACTACATAGGGCAATGGTCTATGTAACTGGTTACATGGATTGTTAAAAGATAAGTTCACTTTAAGGAACATCTTACATGTTTGACCTGTATTCTCTAACATGTTTCAGTCCCTGCTCTTCTCTCCTCCTGATTCCCTTCCCCAGTGACAGCGGCCAAGAGGATCCTCTCCCTCTCAGCAGTGTCACATTTAAATGTGGAGCTCCACCCACACAGTCACTTCACTCATTCACTGGGATCTGTGAATGCCTAAACTATATGTTCTGTCTGCCAATGTGCTAAACAGACTGTAGTTCTTAATGGGCAAAGAGCACCCTGATCAGCACGTTCATAGTCCATTCACTCTTCCTCTAGCTTTCTAACTGAAGTCACGTACAGAGATATGAGCACAAAGCTGGACGGAAAGTATGACACTTCACCCATGATCCACAGATTGCACCTGCACCCACCCAGAAGAATGTGTAACACATGGTGCACATGACACAAGTCTTCAATCCAATCTTCCACTACCAAACCTGCTTCCTTTCAGACTCTCTCTCTGTAATTGAAACTTCATACAGAGCTGTTGTGATTGGGAGCAGAGACAGTCAAGAAGAGGGTAGAGCAGGTAGAGAACTCATGTTTCTGTTTCATTCACTTCTGTGTGGATATTTTAGTTTGAGTCTTCTGGATTTCTGGATTTGTAAAGCTCTTTTCAGTAAGCAGATAAAGGTAGCCTGAAAAATATGTAAGAAGGAGCCTAGAGCTGCACCTACTGCCCAAAAATGAGAATGTAAATCATTAATATGCAATAGTTTGTGTCTACTTGTTTTATATATAAAAAAATATTAATGTTGACTATAATAAAGAAATAAAATAGGTACAAAACCATCATACAGTCAGCTGAACCTTAAAGATGGAAGTGAATCCCAAATCATATTCTTCACTTTCTTTCAAAATTCTTCTGTCTACAGTTCACCTTTAACTGAACTAAAGTTCTTTTATCTAGCTCGCCGCCGTAGTTCCAGATCTCTACGTACATTGGCCGAACGTGTAATTTTAACTCTGCTAACATCCTTGTAACTCAATCACAGTAGACAGAGCTTTATACAGTCACTTCAGAGATGATGTACTCCACAATTCAATGTAACAATGGCTTTATATTTCGTTATCCATCATGATACATCCTAAACTCCAGTTTAAAATGAGATAGGGATAATGTACATTGTGACTTTCATTTCCGAAAAGCTTTTCATGCTTTAAAGATTGTCTTTTCAGAGTTCCAGGGGAGGACCTTTCTGTCACCGATAATAAATCAAAGTTCACTTGATGTCTTCACCACCATTGTTACAGCATCAATACATTACCTACTCCTTCCGTGGGAATGTCAAGACGGCACGGGGAAGAATAAAAGACGGTGTTCCAAGATCATTTTATTTCAAGATCTTTTCTGTTTATACTTGAGTATTGTAGCTTGCTACCTACACCTTGTTATTTTTGGAGGAGGTCTGGCATTTTCAAGTGGGTATCAGTAATACTGAATTGTATGGTACAAAACTAGAAGTCACCATGAGGCCTTATTTTGAATTAGATACACAGATTGTTTGGAAGGCCGGCGTATTATGATCTTTACTGGCTGTTATCTCCAGGCTCAAAGAGGATGACGATTGCTCTCAATTCTATTATGGTGCTACTAATACACAATAACATTTTAATGTGCTGCTTGCTGTGACAGGTCAGTTTTCATAGACTTTTAAAGCAAACAGCTAAAACACAGATTAAATACATACTGTATAAGGGTGCTGTTTTTCCTGCCAAAGGATTTGTATTTCTGCCTATCCAGTCCTAAGACACAGATAAGCCAGCAGAAAACACCATTAAAGCTAGCCATAGATGGATAGAATTTTGAATAAAGATTCTTAGAAAAAGTCCTAGGAAAATGTGCACGAAAATTCCCCAAATATTAGCATATTATTCAAAAGATTTTGTTTGCAATTAACATTTGATTTTGGAATGAATGGACTTCAGTGAATGAAAACCACACAAATTTGTTCATTCAAGAAAAAATTTCTATCCTGCTCCTTCAGATTTTCTCATCACTGTGTTAGAAAATTAATGTTAATTTGACTCCGCTAATGATTAGAAAATTGAACAAACTTTCTTTTTCTAATAATTTGTGTTTGAAATTCTATCCATCTGTGGCTAACTTTAAAGTTAAAGTGCATCTACACCTAAGAACAAACATTGATGGTCTTGCATCACTGGTCCTTAGGTATGGTGGCTGCATTCTTTTTTTAACTGTCTAATCCTGACATTAATTCACTTCTTGTCCTGCAAGAATAATTTTAACAGGTTATTATTATTATTATTATTATACAGGATTTATAGAGCGCCAACAGTTTGCTCAGTGCTTTACAATATAAAGGGAGACAATACAGCAACAATACAATTCAATACAAGAGGGATTTTTTTCCAGCCAAAAAAAGTCCCTGCCAAAAAACGTTGATTCCAGTCTATGTGTGCATGGACACATAGGATAACATGCTGGGGGGTTTGCTAGCTGTAGAAAAAAACATCAAAAAACAAAAACAGCTGCTGGAAAAACGCTCAGTGTGCATGAGGGCTAAGATATTCTTCTTGAAAATGCTGCTTCCTGCCCTCACACTGCAGTTCTTTACATTGGCATAGCTAAGTAACATCCACACCCCTCTTTAGCAGTTTCCTTGCCCAGAATTGTATTGCAAAACAAGAGAGGGAACTCTAACCAGGCCTTTTACTGAGGTCCTACTACTGAGAGCACTGGGCAGCCTATTGGACTCCACAGCCATAGTTAAGACTCTCAGCACAACTGTGGTAACTGGAAAGAAGGGCCTGAAAATGGAGAATGTTAATGCAATGTCAATGTCTGACTGCATATCTATTTTTGTGAATTCATTTGGGCTTTAAATATATTAGGTGCAAAAAATGTGTTTGGCCTCAGAAATCTGTGATTATAGGGGTGACACAATGTAAGGGACCAAGTTTAGAACATAACAGAGCCTTGTCAAGTTACATAAATCCATTGCCATACCCAGCTTGTCTCTTATTCCTCCATACTTGGCTTTATTTAACCGAAATGTTATCATCAGCTTGAATAATTAGCCTTTACTATCTAATCATCTTGAAAATGAATCATTATTCGCTGCATGGTAAAAATTAGCGCTGACCTTCAGTAAGAAAGGTCATCCTCACCATTATACTGTCAAAAAAAACCTAAAAGCTTGAAACTCCAAAGGCAATGCACATGACTTTGCTTTCTCTTCCCCATTGAGAGTAATGAAAGGAAAATATTTTTTTTTCAACTTTCGGAAACCTTCAAAAGACTAAATAACATTTCCATTTCTGTTTTTCAAACTTGGACATCAATGGATATATTCCTATGTTCTTTTTTTTTACAACTGAAATATGTAGTCGAAGAAGTATGTTCCAAAATACTTTCTTCTTAATAAAACACTTTTTTATCATCTTTGCCACTGTAAGACACTACGGACAGATAAATAACCAAATTGTCAAAAGAGAGGAAAAGTGTATTCTTGTGGGCTTGCTATAACAAAATTCATAAACAACATAGCTTTCTCCATCTTTGAAGAATGAAACTTCAAAGGGAGAGTGTGATTTGCAAGGCAAGGTACAGGCTCATGTTAAAGGGTCAGTACACCCAAAACTGATACTTCATCCTTTGGTTGATGTTACCTTACAATTCTCAAATGTCTCAGGGACTGTATTATTGAGAAGCCGGTGCTGAGTTCCCAGGGTCTACACACCTGCTGTGACCATTTGAGGAGGTCCTGCTTTTGTTGTTGGATTTTTTGTTTATTTTATAGCAGTCATCAGGACACCCTGGAACAGATGGGTAGGCAGGAATACACAAAACTGCCAGTTGGACTGGAAACATTTCAGGAATCTCACTCAAAAGAGATCTCACTGCTGGAATATTCAACACACAAAAGAAGTTAGGGGCTGATTTTGCCCGCTTGCCTGCCAACCTTTGCCATTGATGACAATTTCTCTATGGATGGCATGCTGATCCTTTCATCACTGGATATGAGTGCATTACCTTACCAATCTTTCATGCTTGTTTGCATGGTTTACACTCAGATGGAGGCACACTCTTTTTATTTTGTCTTTTATTTGCAGTAGGTTTGCTCAAGACCTTTTTAGGGGAGCTGCTATCTTACTTTCAGTGACTGCTATATTGACCTTATCTTCTCACCCAGCACTTACCCTAATGTTTTCTGTAGGGGGGCCATAGCAGCACCATAGTTTATTCCTTTTCTGTTCAGAGGCTGATTTTGCCCCTTAGATTCCAGTTATAACTACAATATAATTTTTGTTTTGCCCCTTAGATTCCAGTTATAACTACAATATAATTTTTGTTTTGCCCCTTAGATTCCAGTTATAACTACAATATAATTTTTGTTTTGCCCCTTAGATTCCAGTTATAACTACAATATAATTGTTGTTTTGCCCCTTAGATTCCAGTTATAACTACAATATCATTTTTGTTTTGCCCCTTAGATTCCAGTTATAACTACAATATCATTTTTGTTTTGCCCCTTAGATTCCTGTTATAACTACAATATCATTTTTGTTTTGCCCTTTAGATTCCAGTTATAACTACAATATCATTTTTGTATTGACTAACCCTTTAAGATGCCAAATTAGACTCTAATACATTTTGTAATTCAGGTTTCAGCAATACTTGTTAATTGTTATTACCAATTCGACATAGAGATTTTTCTAAAAGAATAGTAGTAATATCAGTTGAAAATATATTCAGGGGAGTTTTAAAAATCCTAACAACACTTTTTTGGCAGTATGACTTATTAAATGGGTCTGCACTGGATTTAAAAGTTAATGCCGCCCATTTCAGTAGCTTTACCATCACATTTAGCAGATTTACGTACTATTTAATAGCACACCAAATAAAAAAATAATTTGTAGATAAGGAAACTGGAGATAATTAAGACCAAGGTGGTTATTTACTAAAACTGGAGAGTGCAAACTCTGGTGCAGCTCTGCACAGAAACCAATCAGCTTCCAGGTTTTATTGTCAGCGCTTAATTGAACAAGCTGAAGTTAGAAGCTGATTGGCTATCATGCACTACTACACCAGATTCTAAGTGCTCAAGTCTTAGTAAATCCCCTCCCAAGTCTTAGTTGAAGTATTAAGACATACAGTGTCTGTCTCTGTACATGGTGTAGCAATGTGGCCACTGCTACCTGCTTCCCTTCGTACCTGTAAATGGTTATTAAGGCAGAACTAAAGTCCACAATACTTACTTCTTCTTCAAAAGACCAATGCTCTTGAGGTCTCTCACCATCATCAACATCTACTCCCCAGCTTCTTTCAGGTGCTCGTCTTTGTCCTTCTTCATTGATTGATCCAGGATGGCATCACTCCTATGCATGCACATGTCTTCAGTCATCCTGGCAAACAGACACTGTGGCAGAATGTACATTCACAGACGATTGTGAGCAGGCAGTTAGGTTTCTTTTATTGGAGAAGAGACAGCCTCGCTGAGGACAAAGTGTTCTTATGGACACTCCATTTTCTATGTATGTGCCCCAGATTCATGTACTTGTTTATAACAAGTACATTGATTTGTCACCTGCACCAATTTGCCATGCAAAGGCATGTGATGTTTCTTAAGAGTGCCTTAGATGCTCTTTATGAGTTCCCTTGATTCTGTCAAAAAAAGTTGCCTGGAAACTAAAAAAAAAAAACTTCTTTTAGAGGGTGACTCGCAGTTTGTTCCTGTATTGCCACCATGTCACATATGCCCTTAAGGAAAGTTGTGCTAACACATATTGTGCAGCATGGTCCATCATGGTCACTACCGGAGGACCAGTCCATGACAATCATGGGCATCTGATATTAGAGAAAGTGCATGTGTACAGGGAGTAACTAAAAGGGAACAGACTAGATCAGCAGCACTGAGATACAAAAAAGATAAATACATTGAAATGATAGTATTTTATGAAAAAAAACCACTAGTTGTTTATTGTACAGAGTGCTAAAGGGCATCTAGTTAGGGTTTAAACCTACCTTAAAGTGGTTCTAAAGTGTCAGGAAGGTACTTGCCATAGTGCAGCTGAAGCCTCTGAACATACACGGCTGCACAGGCAAAGATGTGTGGGTGCTTGTTCTGCTGTGCATAGTCATGCTCATTTGCCCGCCACCAATCTTGGCACCAATGAGCCTATTTAAACTCAGCAGTACTGTTAGCCTGTGCTGTCTGATCTGCAGCTCCCCCCCTCCCATATTCCTGTGCCTGTTCCTGTGTGTGATACCTTTTATTGACCTCGGCTTGCTTCTTGGACCTTGCCTCTGCCCTGTATCTGCTTGATCTGCCTCCATTATTGCTGACTTTGGTCTGTGACCTGACTACTCTTCTGCCTGTCCTTTATACTTGATCTGCTTATCTGTTACCGACCTGGCCTGTCTGACCCTGAATCCAGCCTTGCCAGAATTTTCTGCCGTGATGTCTACCTGCAGCCAGCCTGCCCTGCTGTACCATCCTCTGCCAGTCCACTCTGCTGTGACGTCTGCCTGCTACCAGCTTGCTCTGCTACCAGCCTGTCCAGCTATGATGTCTGCCTGCTACCAGCCTGCTCTGCCACCAGCCTGTCTGGACATGATGTCTGCCTACTGCCAGCCCGCCTGCTACCAGCCTGCTCTGCTGTGCTCCCTGCTGCCAGCCCGCTCTGCTATGATGTCTGTCTGCAGCCAGCGAAGTGCCAGCTATTCCTACACAGACTGCAGGACTGACCAGGAACTCATACCCCGCCATGTTCTTGTGGATGCTGTTCCACCTTCAGTGGCCCTCAAGTCGGAGCTGTATGAGAGGCCTTCCTTTGCCGTCAGGCTCATAAGCGAGGTACGTGGCATAACGGCTCAAGGTTTTTACCTTCATGCATTCTATGCATGAAGGTAAAAAACCTTCTGTGTGCAGCGACTCCCCCAAAGCCCTCCTGCAATCCCTACCTGAGGCTCCTCTGATCCAGCGACATTCTCAACAGCTACTTGACAGCAGCTGTCTGGGGACTCTATCTCCTCATTGGATGACTGTCCATCATAGCCAGTGAGTCAATGAGGAGATAGTGGGGGAAGGGGCTTATGTGTCTTATGGACGCAAAGAGCAGCAACTCAGGGACGATCATGGAGCAGTGCCCCCAGGACAAGCGGCTTTCCCTGGGGGCACTGCTTGAGGGGGAGAATCCAGGAGTACTGGCCAAGACCCAAAAAGAAGAGAATCGGGGCTGCTCTGTGCAAAAACAATACACAGAGCAGGTAAGTATAGACATGTTTGTTTTAAAAAAAAAAAAGCTTTAGTGTCACTTTTTAAACGTGATAGTTGTCTTTTTCTTTTATCAGAAAACAATATAGCAAAAGGTGGAATTCTCTTTCAGTACTACAAACATTTTTTTCTTGACTTTGTTACACAAATAGCTGAATGAGTTAATGTAATGTAGCAGCAGTAAATAGCTGACGTCGTAGCCTCACGATAAAACAAATATATACTGTAAAATCAGCAAGCATTGTGCTTCCCTAATTTTTGCAATTGCTGTCCCTTGGTCTCTGAGATTGTGCCATGGATTGCTGTCCATGTAGGCTTCTTAAAGATATATAAAACATGTCTTGGAAATAACACAGCACACATAGTCCGAAAACCTACAAGAAAAAAAAGAAGAAATATGAACAGACTTAATTAATGTACCATCTCCATATTTTTGTTAGTTGGAATATGTCACTCCAATCATAATTAATTAAGACAAACCATCTGGTATATAAAAAAGATTTGCTTGTAAAGTAAAATATATTGATGGCAAATCCCTGCAATGCTGCATTCATTAGAGGAGGGGGGGGATGTGATTAAAAATATAAAGGCATCAAATGAAATACTGACAAACATGAGCAGTACAGGTGAGCAACAAAGATGTCAATACATTAAGTATAAATTGTTATATAACTTATAATTTAAAGATGATCTATAGTCTTTTTAATATTTAGCACATTTTTTACATGTATGAATGTGTTAGTTATAATAGTGATTATATTCTGTGTTCATGTTTCAGGTGCTTTAATTCTGTATAAAGCCCAGCTCTGATCCTGCGCTCCTCCCAATTTAGCAAAGAAAAGAAAAACTCCTTTGATTTAAGTGTGTTACTGTCACATGACCTTCTATAGTGTCTCTTCTGAAACTATGGTAACATTTAAAAAATGTTTAACATCTGAATGAAGCTACACTACTTCCTAGCGAAATGCATTGACGTCACGCGTCACATCACATGACGCCGCATCCATTAACCTCCCTGGCGGTATGATCATGTCAGGAATTTTGTGCTGAAAGCGATACCATTTTTTTGCATGGAAATATGTAGTTTTTAATTGTAGGCTGTAATTTTTAGGAATAACTCACTGAAATCTATCCGAAAAAGAGTCTATTAAACATCCCGGGGATGATAAAACTTGAAACACGAAATCATAAATTATAATTTAATAAATAATCATAAAAAATAATAATATAATAATAATAAATTTAATTCAATAATATAATCAAACCAAAAACACTGAAATTTGAAATACAGAGGCAAATTCGCACATCGCTGAGCAAAGTCGCAAAATCGTTTTCAGTGTCTGATGAGGAATTTCCCCCACGAATCATTATCACTCAATTCTGCAAGTGGTTCTGATTTACTATCGCTGTTCTAAAACCGCTTTTGACGTAAAGGGACGCTTTTTGGCCGCCATGGACTTTTCTAAGTTTCCAGGCAGAAAGAACATTCAAAATGCAGGCAGGGCGCCGGACAAAGCAGTAGGGACAAAATGTATGTGAAATGCAGTGAAAAAGCAATGACAGCAAAAATGTAATTTTTTAAAAATTTCAAATTTCCCGCCGGTTCAGCCGCCCGAACGTTCTGACGTCACGGGGACCGGAACACGGAAGCCAGATGCCGGCATCCGCCGGAGGAGATGGACGGGGACGCTGCAGGGGACACATCGTGGGAGCGAAGGACAAGGTAAGTGCTGCAGGGACCCCCAGAGAACGCTGCATGGTAAGCCCGAGTGTAGCTCGGGGTTACCGTTCTTGGTATAGAAATTCTACCCCGAGCTACACTCGGGAAAACCGCCAGGGAGGTTAAGGGGTATTCCCATGTTAGCCATGTCTTGCTGATACACTTGGGGATTGAGGTATTGCCAGGGCAGGGTCACGCACTGACTGACGACAACCACCACCCACAGACCGGAGTCCCTCAGTGCGCGGAGTCTAAGTCCCAGGCTGCCCTTCACCAGGGCCCCTGATGGTGGGGATGGATTTGACGCAGCCAGGAACCAGGTCGCGGCCCCCGAGACACCCCAGATGCGGTAATGGCCGCCGCCAATGGTGTGTATCTGGTAGGGACCAGATAGACAAAGAGTAGTCGGGCAGGCCGGGTTGATAACAACGGGACAAACGGTACACAACGGTAGACAAGAATAACAGGTCACAGGCCGGGTTCAGCAACAGAAGTAAAGATCAATGGAAAACGCAGAGAATGGTCAGTCAAAAGCCGAGTCAGATTCCAGGAGAGCCACGAGAGTATAAACAGAGCTATAGTCACACTAACACACAAGACACAAATGCAAAGGGCACGTGCGGACAACAGGCTTATATGTGATCAAACACACCCTTCTGGGGGATGGACCGCAGAGGCCTGAAGGCATAAAAGACTCCCACCATGCTCTGTAGAAATCCAAGATGGATGCCAGCACATGGAGCAGCATAACCTCTGGGAAAAGGTAGGACCTTGACAGGTATACCATACAGCAAATGCAACATGGACGGTAGAGCATGGATGGTCTACCTGGATGGATCAGTCTACCCCGTATACACTCAAGAGCCATATTGAGAGCCATATGCAAATTCCAGGATGGATAAAGTATACTGGGTTCCACACTAGACATGGATTGTAACCATGCGTGAGACTTTTCTTCTGTTTATTCATCCTAAACTATGCTTATGCCAACCTTTTTAATTCGTTGCTGCTTTAACACTTTGCTGCTTGCTTTGAACGCTGCTGCTGCGCTTAAACTGTCTGCAATGTCCATTATTGGGCTGCATATTCTAGGTTTGTTTCCGCTATATCCTTTAACAGTTGGTTTATCGGCATTCGGGAGGAGGATTTGTTGCAATTTACACTCTCTTTCCTCTATATCCCCATTGCTAATTCTTCATCATGGACTCCATATGGGACTAACACTGTCCAAGGATAGATGTTACCAGCAAAAGAAAGAATAAACTTTATATTATCATCATTCGGGAATCGATTTATCCACCCTTTATGAGCCACTTTTTGTATTTAGGTCCTTGATAACCAACTATTACCTATCATATGGTCTTTATATTGCATTACACAGACTTATATCTAATCTATATCTTATATTATCATCTTTCGGGAATCGATATATCCACTCCTTCTGAGCCACTTTTTGTATTTAGGTCTTTGATAACCAACTATTGCCTATCATATGGTCTTTATATTGTATTACACGGACCTATATCTGATCTATATCTTATATTATCATCTTTCGGGAATCGATATATCCACCCTTTATGAGCCACGTTTTGTATTTAGGTCCTTGATAACCAACTATTACCTATCATATGGTCTTTATATTGTATTACACAGACTTATATCTGATCTATATCTTATATTATCATCTTTCGGGAATCAATATATCCACTCCTTCTTAGCCACTTTTTGTATTTAGGTCCTTGATAACCAACTATTACCTATCATATGGTCTTTATATTGTATTACACGGACCTATATCTGACATAGTGGCCATCATTCCCCAATATCCATACACTGGAAATACCTTATTGATTGAATTATTAGGTATATGTGGCCTATTGCCATGGTACATTCCTATGTATGGAAATATTTGGGCGTCCGGATGTGCTAGCCATTTCATGTTTGTTTAATAGTTTATGTTTTGTCTTGTTTGTGTACTAGTAGATTTTTATGTGTGTATACACACGTCTTAATCCTATCAAGGCTTGTTATTTACACTGGTGATTTTGAATGAGTTTTCTCATATATTTGGATTTAACTTTTGATACAAGATTATATTATAATAATAATATTAAACTTTTTTTCAAATATTTCTACATTGGTCGCTATTAATGTGTTCTAGAGTAACCCCTGTGCCCCTTCTGTGGGGATTTCTTGTGTTGTCGTAGTTTAAGGGTTACAAAGACCACATCTACTTATGGGTGGAGGTTGAGTGGTATCATTATATTGAATTAATTATCCTCACATTTATCTCTAGTTAAATATACCTCAGACTGTCTACTTTATGAACAGTGGTCATTTTGGGGATATTTGTACTGTCCTGGCGATTTGGGACTCAAGAAATGAGATTAGTGGTCAATACATCAGGATTTATCAATTTTTAGATATATATCATAGTTTTTGGACTCTATAACTTTCCTACCAACTAAATAATAAACACTGATTTGGATTATTTTCACCAAAGGCATGTAGCAGAATATATTCTGCCCTAAATTTGTGTAAAAAAGACTATTTATTTGCAGAATGTTATAACAGAAACAAAGAGAGCTATGCATTTGTTTTCAAAAGTTTTGATCTTTTTTTTTTATAAAGCAAGAAATAAAAAACCCAGTGGTAAATAAATACCACCAAAAGAAATCTCTATTTGTGAGAAAAAAAATTATAAAAATTGCATATGGGTGCAATGTTGCATGACTGCACAATTGTCATTTAAAGTGCAACAGTGCTGAAAGGTGAAGGAAGGTAAAAGAGCCTGGTAGGCAAGTGGTTAAACCTGCATGTGAAGTAATGCACCTGTACAATGTACTAAAGCAAAATAAAACACCATTTAAATTGCCGCCAAATGACATTTCCCACCTTGTTCATTAGGGGAAGCCTACACCTCTTGTATGCGCATTTTCTATTTTTGTGGTCTGCTCAAACTAGATATTTCCATTACATTTTTGATAGATGTTTGAAAATTAAAGCACTTGGTACTACACACATGCTGTGGCCATTGTGAAGGGTGTCATCTCTTTATGCTAGATTTTGCTACTTTATTATATGTAGAATGCAGGGAGGGTGCTTGAATGAACAAAAATTAGTGGGAACACTCAAAACCAAAACAGACAGAATTTGAAAAATATGATGAGAAATCTCATTGCAGGAGTTTCCAATACCTAAACAATCCCCTGGGTTGACTCAGCTCACCAAGCTTCACTTATAATTCAAATATCTGTTTTGGATGGAGTTGTCCTTTAAGCTCTTCACAGGTCATGCTATTGGCTACTGATTCTTTACACACCTAGTATCTTTTAAAAAATATCTCCAAATCTTTATGATTTTTAAAAATATTACCCCATCAGATCTCTCTTATTGAGCTCATTTTTTTCCTTCCTTCAAGCCCATTTATCTTCCAAATTATGCATCTGCTATCAAAATGTTTGTCTGAGGCCAGCGGTGACCACAAGGCTTTGCCAAATTGCAGAACGCCTTAAAAAATCAAACAGTTTCATGGTTTTGTGTAAATAGAATGTCTTTCTGATTCAATCAGACATTTGCTTTTTGTTTCCAAGATTGTATCCAAACTATTATGTATCTCACTCACAGAATACATCAAGAGCCTAAGAATGAAAAATGGTATTTTCTGCTCTATCCTGGCAGGCGCTTTCTTTGGTTAGAATTTAACCTTGAAAGCGTCTGGAAGCTATGCTGATGTACAGCATAAAAATAAGTAATGCATGAAAAGTTTATTGGCTAACTTAAGGCGAAACCAAAATCTCATTATAAAGATGTAATCTTTATTACTGGCCCTGCTATTACCAGGACCAAATTAATGGCTAATGGAGCTGTAGCTAAAGGTGTAGCTTGAAACTGAGCTTCAGGCAAACAGCTAAATACAAGATGAAATACATACAAGGGAGTTGTTTTACCTGCCAAAGTTTATGTATTTCTATCAATACAAACCTTAAAGAAGATCTCCGGGGAAAACTTTTATTTTCCCATGCAGTGGGGCTGTGCCTGTACTGCATGTGTTAACTGCTCACTTTTGTCTAGGGGATTGCAGAGCAGAGATATACTTACCTAATCCACCAATCCTCCAAAAATAGACCGGTCCCCATCGTTCCTGCCTTCCCCTCATGCTAGGACTGTTCCTGATATCATCATGTCTATATTATTATTATAATTATACAGTATTTATAAAGCGCCAATAGTTCGCTCAGCGCTGTACATTACAAAGGGGGACAGAACATGTGACAGAACAATACCAATACAATGCAAAACATGAGGGGATCGAGGGCCCTGCTCTTTCGAGCTTACAATCTAGGAGGGAGGGGATAGTGGTAGAGGAGGAAATAGCTGTGGGGGATGGAGTGGTAGGAAGAGTGGAGGAGGTCGGCAAGTTAGCAGGGGGTGGAGTAGGCTTCCCTGAAGAGATGGGTTTTCAGAGTGCGCCTAAAGGAGAGGAGAGTATGTGATAATCTGATGGGTTGGGGCAGGGAGTTCCAGAGGATGGGTGACACCCTGGAGAAGTCCTGGAGGCGGGCATGGGAGGAGGAGACCAGGGAACTAGAGAGAAGGAGGTCTTGTGAGGAGCGGAGTGTGCGTGCTGGGCGGTACTTGGATATTAGGTCAGTGATGTAGTTCGGGGCAGTATGGTGGACGGCTTTGTACGTCAGTGTTAGGATTTTGAATTTGATCCGTTGCGCAATCGGAAGCCAGTGGAGGGATTGGCAGAGGGGGGTGGCGGAAACGGAGTGGTTGGAAAGGTGAATGAGTCTGGCAGCCGTATTCAGGATTGACTGAAGCGGGGATAGCCAGCGGTGAGGCAGGCCAGTGAGGAGGGAGTTGCAGTAGATCAGTTCTGGATGTGAGGATGGCAAGAACAGTCTACTACTGGATGTGGGCGAGCTCGGTATTCCAGAAGATTAATGGAATGGGCAAGTATAGCTTTTCTTTGCACCCTTCTTTGGACAAAACAAGCAGTTAACCCATGCAGTGAGGCCACATCCCCACTGCATGGGAAAATAAATGATTTTCCCGGAGTTCTTTACATATATATATATTCCCCACCACACAAAACATCCAGGAGGATGACACAATTTACAGTTATGAATAATGTGATAATCTTTTGAATGGACTGCTGTGCCTGCGTTTTACAAAGAAAAAAGTTCCGGCAGCATGTTCAGAATGCAACGCCTGGGAAATCACATGTGCATTTGCATCATGCGATTTCCCTGTTGTTCCCTTACCTGCAAATGCACTGCGTTTTTAGATGTGTGGGAGTCCCTTTAAGAATGAATAGCAGCCCACCGAGTTTATAAAGAACATTTTGGATGTGGGTGGTTAAGGGTATAGGAACAGCCAGGGGTGGACTGACAACTCATGGGGCCCCCGGGCAATAGGGGACCATGGGGCCCCTGTGTCCTTGCCCAAACTAAAAAAAGCCTATGAAAAAGGTACCAGGGGCATCTCATGGGGCCCCCTACTGACCCCGGGCCCTCGGGCAGTGCCCGAGTTTCCAAATGGTCAGTCCGCCCCTGGGAACAGCTATGAATCCTGCGCCTGCAACTACCATGCATAGTGTGAACCTAGCCTATAAAGGAAGCTACCCACACTTGTTTGTGGTTCCATTCATGCAATAGAATTAGTGAATAATGTACGATGTTGCCTGTTTAAAACAAAAACATAAAACAAAATAGTGTAGTGCTCTCCAAGCACAAATGCTATTACCAAAATCACCAAAACGCTCTTTTTCTACAAACATTTGAAAAACATGCTATTACCATAATCTCCAAAATGCTCTTCTTCCACAAACAGTTGAAAAACATGCTACTACAGTGCCTATATACTTAAATGGCTTCCCAAAAATGATTAAACATAAGACATTGATCGATATTTATACAAAATTTAGTGACATGATGAAATTATAATGGAAAACATAATGCAGTCCCAACTAAGAGTCTGTGATTGAAAGTGCCTCACTCTTCTATAGTAGTAACATCCCTCTTCCATAAACTGCAAAACACACTTCAACCAGTGTAACATGAGTCCGCTCACTTCCATATCTGACCTCAAAGTTTCCTAAGAGGTCACACGAGCTTTTCCCACATGAGAGTACTTTATCCTGGTCTGGCTTCTGTCTTGACTCTTCTTACACAAATCAATAGAGTAAAAACCTGTACATTCAGTGGGAGACATTGTTTAACTGTGAGCTGTCCTAACAGTCATATACAGAAGTGTGCATTTCAAGATGGTAGACTATCAATTCTTGGCTGGAAGGCAATGACATAGAGGACAGCATCTGGAATCACCAACTCATCTCTGGAATATCTTCAGCTTTCCTTTTGGATCATTCTATTGGCTCCCAGCCAAGAATGTACAGTCTACTCTAGTGGTTGTCAACTTGTAAGCTTTGGCCTTCATCTTAAAATGTACACTTCAGTCCTTGATTGTCAGGACAGCTCACAGGAAAGCAATGTCCTGGAAAGCAATGTCCAGGACAGCTCACAGGAAAGGAAAATCCTGAGATAATTGCAGTTAGTAAGGATAGGTGATAGGAGAGGATGGGGAACAGTTTTACGAGACGTTATTGTTTCCCGAAATTTCACTTTAAAAGAGAAGTGTGAGATTTTAAAAAAACAAACCTACATACTCACCTAGATGGCTGCATCGATCTGACGCTGCAGCTGTCCCCTGCTGGCTCCACACTAAGAACCGAGTGATTAAAGACAGCTGATCACTCAGTTCTCGGGTCCGCTCTGATCCTTCAGCACTCACTGGCGCAACAGACTGTGGAATGCTCAGGCTCTCAGTGCACAATTAAGAGGCTGATTCAGCTGCCCGTCTGGGTGGATCCTGACATTTTTGCCAGGATCACTGCAGAGTATGGGCTGGTTTTGTGATGTCACCTGACAGCAGACTTTAGCCCCCTTTCAGCTGAATCTGGTTCACTGGAGTGCAGAACTCCAGTGACCCACAGGGGGTGTCTAAAAGAGCTTTTACCATGCTTCTCCTTTAAGTAAACTTAGGATACAGTTTAAATGAGTGTTAAGGTCACAAGGAAGGTTAGTGTTAGGGTTACAGGGAGGGTTAATGCCAAAGTGAGTGCTAAGGTTAAAGTGAATGTTAGTGTAAGGTTTAGTGCTAGGGTTACAGCAATGATTAGTGTGATGGTAAGATTAGAGGGAGGATTAGTGTCAAGGTTAAATTACAATTTTTGGTTAGTTTGATGAGGGTTAGGTTAGAGCATACATGTCAGCCTCAGGAGCTTTGTATCAAAATTTGGCAGCACCAATTCTAAAAATGAATGCATTAGAATAAATAGAACTAGAATATTTTTACAAAATGTTGTGTTAAAAATACTGTATGCAAATGTTCAAAATATTCATTGGGGCAGCACAGTGGCTTAATGGTTAGCACTTCCACCTGGCAGTACTAAGGTCGCTGGTTTGAATATCCACCATGATACCACCTGCTGGAGTTTGCATATTCTCCCTGTGCTTGCGTGGGTTTCCTCTAGGTACCCTGGCTTCCTCCCACGCTCCAAAGACATGCTGGTAGGTTAATTGGCTCCTATCTAAATTGGCCCTAGTATGTGTATGAATGTGAGTTAGGGAGTTTAGATTCTATGCCACTTGAGGGTTAGGGACTGATGTGAATGTACAATATATATGTAAAGTGCTGCGTAAATTGACATCCCTATATAAGTACCTGAAATAAATAAAACTAAATAAATGAAATATTAATATACCATACAGCTTCTTTTTTGGCTGGAGTCGTCTTTTAACAAAATAAGAACGCTATACTTTGAACAAAAAGGAATACAATTTTCTGAGCAGTAATACATGAGCCAGATTCTCCAGAAAAACTGTGGAATTCTTCATAAACCAACATAATTAAACTGCGGATAATGGGATACTTGTTAGTATTGTTTGGAAGAGAAGAATAACATTAATATCTTGTAAACAGAATGGAAGTCATGGACACAGGTGATCAATCTCTGGTAGAATGCGGTTAATGCTGCAGTGCAGATGGTCCTCTATTTGAAAACATAATTGACTTTGCATTCTGAAGCTTTGCAAACAAACATAACCTGGAATATTTCAGTGTGAAACAGATAAAGCTATAAAATAACCATGCTATTAACACCAAAATCTGGACTATTTTATGCTTTTTTTCCCTTTTTAAGAAATTCATAGAAAATAAATAATGGATTATTGTCACTCATAAACGTGTTAATTGCTGAAAAGCTGAAGGTCAAATACATTGTGAACAATGCTGCAACAATTAGATTTTACTATAGCAGGAAACTGTTAAAGATAGAGTTTGAATATATCCTTTTTATTTTATTATCACTTAAAGTGAACCTGTTGCCCATTGTACCAACCATGTTGGCCCAAGGATCACAGAGCAGGTGCCTAGTTTTTATCTTTAGTTTATCTTCTGAATGCTCAGGTATCACTAAATTGAACAATCTATATTGCAAACATCTATCGCTGACTTGGTAGCTGATTCTGGTCAGCCTTCTCTTGTTTCCTAATGACCAGTGCAGTTGGGGAATGCTTCTAATTTGCAATTTCCAATAGTCAGCATGGAGGTGGAAAATGACTAGCTGTAATTTACAGCCAGATACCTAGGTCAGGAACTATAGCTGGCTGGTGTTTCTTCTACCTATAACAACCCCCATTCCATTAAGGCAGGCAGGCCTTTCTGGAATTAGTTGCCCCCGGTCTTAGAATATGATGCAATAGTTCACAGCCAGGCTGAGTGACTGAGACTGGGAAGGTGATCTGTCGTCCTGAGGATGGTCAGGAACTAGATAGTGGCTGGTCAAAGGCTGGGATAGTCCGAGGTCAGGGCTGTTAGCGACCAAACATAGTCCAAAAACAGTTCCAATGTCAGCACTGGTTGAAAGCAAGTGTTGTCCAAATAACAATATTCAGGTGGCAATCCAAAGAGTAATCCAGTGTGACAGTGTGGCGATCTCTCACAATGTAAAAAGGATATTTCAGCTGGGATTCTCAACAAGGCAGGTTGAGGGGCTCAAGGGTACTTGTTTAATGCAAAGGAAACTGGAATTTCGCTTTCCTCATTTGTTTGTAAAATCCATTTTGGGACCTGGAGCCTGGAGATTTCAAAGTGATTTGGGAGGGATGACATCTCCACTCCGGGGACCATATTTTGGGAATGGCCAAGAGACTGATTGGTCAGGTGTGTGTGGGTCTCTTCTAGAGTCAAGACCAGGGTTCTGGGCTCCACCCTCCCGAGCAGTCCATGTGGGTGCAAGGGAGCAGCCACAAGTGTGCATGATGGCACAGAGTAGTCTAACAGAGCAGACAGAGGGCCAAAGCCTGTGGGCTGGAGAAACTGGAATGCTGTGAAGGGGTGATAACCAAGGAACAGCATTTTGTATGTGAACGGTCAAGAGGACCGAGGCATGAAGCTTGAGCAGCGGTGCTGCTAAAGAGAGCCTGGAGGTTGAATCTTTGTTTCATTTGTATTGATGGTGAATACCCCTGTGTGGAAAACCTATATTGTGTGGAACTTTCTTTTAAATAAAATTGGACAAAAACGGCCCTTAAAAAGAAAAAAGCGAGTGGCTGTGTGCTTCAAAAGCTCTACCCTTGATGCTAGTTCTCACGCCAGGTACAAAGCAAAGATCAGCAGCAAAAGAATCCAAGATAATAGCAGTTGTTATTCAAGGAAACAAACAAGGATCCAGGAAGATAAGGCTATCACAAGCACAGGGACACAGGCTGACAAGGTTTAAATAAAGCCTCCTGCACTGCGGACCAATCCAGCTCAGGATAATGTAGCCAGACTCATCAGACGCAGGAGCTAGCAGTCTGAAAAGACTCCTTACTCTGCAGGTGATGGGAAAAGCTAGGAGCCTGAAGAGACTCATCAATCTTCCTCTCAGCCTATGGTAGAAGCTGCAAGCCTGCCTAACACTAACAGCTGTGGTAGATTTTTGCACAGTACGGTTCCAGGGTGTGACAGACCCAACCGGGACAGGGGCTTTTGGAGGACACTGGGGGCTAGCATTCTACAGACTGATTTTGACTCATGGAGAGAGCAGATCATTCTTTAATGATGGACAACAATGTGATGAACGCTGAGAGCGAGACTTGGATTAATTATCTGCAAAAGACAATAAATCTTCCCTCCTGGAGTGGATGGAGCTTTGTAATATTAATCTTGTACAGGTTAATGGTCAGAGGAAACACAGTCATGCAGACTGGGTTGGAGAAGCTCGTCTATTTCGGACAGAAATATTTATCAACAATCTCCCTCAAGTAATCTATGAGGATACATTAATTCCAATTTTTCAGGCTGTTGGAATATTGTGTGAATTTTGTCTCATGATAGACAGATTGCACAGGTGGGGGCCAGGCAACGCAAAGACAGCATGTGAAATGTACTTTATGTATTTCTATGTAGGTTCTGGACTGTCTGGGCGGGCTCCCTGATTAATCAGCTCAAAACAACCTGACTGCTGAGGACTCCTGCTTGTTATGTGTAATCTGTTTATTAAAGTGGAGTTCCAGACATTTTAGTGTTTCTTAAAAGTCAGCAGCTACACTTTTTGTCCCAGGGTCCAGTGATGTTCTCACTCATGGCTTCCCTTCTCTCCTCCATGGTGCTGGTATCTCTGCTGTGGACACCAGGCTGTGACAACTTGTGGCTTGACAGCTTGGTGTCCACTGAGCATGCGCGAGTCACGCTGTGCCTCGTAATTGTTCCGGCAGTCTCTTGGGACATGTAAAAGTTCCCAGGAGACTGCGGGAGGGAGGAGGGGGCCGTACTCCTGGCTCACTTTGCCGAGGCAAAAACAGGTATCCTCTCCCCCCCAAAAGATGCCAAATATGGTAGTGGAGAGGGGGAGGAGGCAAATAAGTGGAGCTTCCACTTTTGAGTGGAACTCCGCTTTAAGGGGTGATGTGTTTACCATTGTGTATTTGTCCCAATGGTAATTGAGTTAATTGAGTCACCTATTTTTTCTGTCTGTCGGCTAGTCCCTGGAGGTGCCTACATGATGGAATTAGACTTGTGTCAGCTTCACCTCATTTTCTAATCAGTGTGGAATGTTTATTCCAATATGTAATATTTGTTTTATTGTTCATGTGGAGACTGCCCCTATTTCTGAGTATATAAAAATCTGTATTTCTGTTCATTAAAGTACTTCCTGTTTGCATGTATCCTAGGGTCCTGTGACCCAGTGGCAAAGAAGCAGTTCTCTGATGGAATCACCCAATTGGGGTGACAGGCGGTCCGTCACACTGGTTTTGGGATAACTGGAAGATGCAATTGGGCACCTGGAGCTACCTTCTTAATGAAACTTGGGCCTCCTAACAGGAGTGGAACCCCACACCGTTTCTTTTTTTTTTTGCATGAGGTCCTACTCTATATCCATACCAGACCTTTATCAAAAATAAGGGTCTGATATGAATTATCAAAGGGAATTCCATGCCATTTTTTTCTTTTTTTTCTTTTTATGTTCAAGGTCCACTCAATAATATGTACCAGGGTCTAATATTGATTTTAGGGGGAAGTCCACTGTTTTATTTTTTGCATCAGGTCCCCCTTAAAATCCATACCAGAACCTTATCTAGGTATACATCCTGGATGGCCAGAAAAGGGAGGTACAGCGAGTGTGTGCCCCCCCCAATACTGAACTATATCAAGCTGAGTACTCTAAAGAAAAGAAAACAATAATTAGTGTGGGATTCTCCCTTATACAAGCATGCAGCCTGATTCACACACAGGAGATTAACTAGGATTTTGAAATACCTGGAGCTCCCTTTGCCACTCTGAGGAAAGTAATGGAACGGAACCCCCTGGCCAGGCACTTTGTCCCTATGTGGATGGAGACAGGGCTACAGCCAGAGGTCCAGGCAGCCAGGTGAACTGGCCAAATCTGGCAATTTAATTAGCCCACTAAACTGTGAACAACTTGGGTTCGGCTTGAACTCATTGTAGACCTAAAACCAAAGCTCATCCCTATTCTTCAATAAGACCACAGCTTTCTTTCAGCTCATCCCTACTCTTCAGTAAGACCTGCTTTCAGATAGCATGGGTCCTTCCCTACAGCAAGTTTTTTTACTCAGATTGTGGCTTTCGAAAGAAAAAAAAAATTGTAAGACTTTGCATGCCCTTTGTTTTGATGCACCTAGACAGTGGCTGGTTTAAAATCTTTTTGCTTACATTTTAACTTTTGGGTCGTACTTCTAAAAAAAAGTTTTTATTCTATTTTAAAGATACCCATAATTCTGCAGTGCAGTTTTTGTTTATTTTTCCCCAGGTTTATGTAAATTTTGAACACAACTGCAACAACAAATAAGCAGCCTACTTCAAAATATTTCTGAATAGACATTTTTCCATTAAGAAGATGGATCCTCTGCTTATATAATTGTCCTACTGCAGATCCATAATTTATATTATTTTATAGTGCCACAATGTATCATTAGCCTTGTGAAAACAGAATTTCTTGGAAACATTTTTGTAAATAAACAGACGGCAAATAATGGAGGACAATTATGACTTGGTAGCCAGGGGTCAAACATTCTGTGCATAATAAAGTTTTGACGTAAATATGTATATTTTGTCAAACTTTTTTTTCTTCTAGCTTAAGGAGAAAAATAATAGAAGCATTTAGTCTGTATTTCCATATCAAAGACATTTAACCCAAAATGTATCATGTTATGTTGCCTAGTACAAACATGAAATATATTGACAGGTCGAAAACTGCATTTTATCTTAAGAGATTATCTGAATTCATGTATCATTATACTGTCAGGGGAATATACAGGAGACCTCTTATTAACAATTTTTTATTGGCTTTTCAAAATGCATATATTGTGTTTTGCTCATGGGAACCTAAAGTACATCTAAAGCCAAAACATTTCTTAGTGCAGGTATAGAGCAGGCAATGCATAAACCTCTGTTTTCTTTTTTCATTTTTATTGATGTAACAAACCTATAAAGTGTAAAATAACCAAAACTATATTTTTATTAAAAAATATCATCCATTGTCCAGATAATATATTTAAACTGGGTTCCAAATAAAAGCCATATATAACCCCAACTAAAATATAAACATTTTAGGTAGAAACATTTGTTACTGAGTTGTCAGGATACTTGAGCACACTGACGCTGCTAAATTTGGACTAGACTTAAAAGACAACTGCAGTTTCCCTTAAAAATCCTCCTAATCCACTCTTCCTAGCTTCCTATTCTAACATAACCAAGAACCCCCACCACAGTGATTACTTAGCATCTTGACTGGAGCATTGGCTCTTTTTTTTTTCTTTTTCCAAGGAAAGTATAGTATGACTTCTAGTCAGGAAAGGATTAAAGAGATGCAAACTCAGAAAGACCAAGCTGTTTCTTACAAAAAAAAAAAAAAAAAGGAAATTATAAGAACAGTTATGAATAGGCATATACTAAGAAGGAAGATAATTAGCAGCTGTAGGTAAAAAAAAAAATAATTATAGAAATAATAAATTACTTAACTAGTTGCCGATTGCTTTGCTGCTACAGGGCGGCTGCTCTATGCAGAATCATATATATATACGTGATTCTGTTTTTCTGGGTAGGGGGCACGTGCGAGCACGCCCGCCTACCCATGCTGTCATTGACTCCCTTACATGTCACTCTCCGGGTCCCGCAAGCAGATCAGTGGAGCAACTGACAGGAGAGAGATCTGTGAACAACACAGATCTCTCTCCTGTTAGTGGGGATGTGCCAGTTTTTATCTCCCTCAAAACAGAGAGATAACATTGAGGGCATTCCATAGTAAAACAGCACACAGTGCACACCAATAACATTCCATAACACACAATTAACCCTTTGATTTCATTGACTCCCTTACATGTCACTCTCCGGGTCCCAGCAAGCAGATCAGTGGAGCAACTGACAGGAGAGAGATCTGTGAACAACATAGATCTCTCTCCTGTTAGTGGGGATGTGCCAGTTTTTATCTCCCTCAAAACAGAGAGATAACATTGAGGGCATTCCATAGTAAAACAGCACACAGTGCACACCAATAACATTCCATAACACACAATTAACCCTTTGATTTCATTGACTCCCTTACATGTCACTCTCCGGGTCCCGGCTAGCAGATCAATGGAGCAACTGACAGGAGAGAGATCTGTGAACAACATAGATCTCTCTCCTGTTAGTGGGGATGTGCCAGTTTTTATCTCCCTCAAAACAGAGAGATAACATTGAGGGTATTACATAGTAAAACAGCACACAGTGCACACCAATAACATTCCATAACACACAATTAACCCTTTGATTTCTAGTCCAGTGACAGTGCTGTTTATTAGCACTGATCACTGTATTAGTATCACTGGATATGTCAATGGCAGTTAACCAGTTCCTACCCAGTGTCAGTTAGTGTCAGAATTCCCACTGTACTATCACAGGCCCACTATAGGTTTCTGATCGCTGCCATTACTAGTATAAAAGAAAAATTCCAGTATCTAGAACATTGTTGGTAGATGCTATCATTTTCATGCAAACCAATCAATAGACACTTATTGGGATTTTTTTCATCAAAGACATGTAGCAGAATATATTTTGGCCTAAATTTATGAAATATGAAGTATTTATATTTTTTTTGTTTTTTCTGTATTTTTTCATTTATACCACAAAAATAAGAAACCCAGTGGTGATCAACCACCAAAATAAAGCTCTATTTGTGTGAAAAAAACTATGTAAATCTCATTTGTGTACAGTGTTGCATGACTGTGCAATTGTCAGTTAAAGTAGCACAGCGCTGTTTGGCAAAAAAATGGCCTGATCATTAAGGGGGGTGTAAATCTTCCAGAGGACAAGTGGTTAATTAGGGTGGATTAAATATCAAAAGGTCAGTGGTAAATTAGCAAACACCTGCACATCTCCTCATACCTGAGCTAATTAAAATTCTCAATGTTCAATGTGAACCTTCATCAAAGAAAATAAAGGTGCAGCTCCAGGTTCCTCTATCCAGATGTGGTGACGTGCATTATTGGGAATGCAACAGCATGTACTATAATGTACTATATAGTATTGTGCGTTAATATCACTTGACCAGTAGATGGCACTATACACTAAAGGTTACTAGTTGTGTATATCTGAAAACTTGTTGGTTCTTCCTCTTCTCTATCATCTCTCAAAGGAAGTAATATGTCTGTTGAAAAATGTGCTCTGTATGTTTGTAACTTAAGCCACACAAGTAAAGTCATAGTTCTGCCTCATCACTACCAGGAACAGTCCAAGCAAGTATCCTGCAATTTTGTTCAGCAAGGAAGCAAACAAGCACAGTTTCAATGCAAGAGGACTTGATATAGCAGGTTCATAGCATAAAACAAAATACCTGCTCATCTGAGTCACTAACTAAACTCAGATCAGTTGTTGATTATCAGGGTGCCCACATAATAGGTTCCCCAGCACAAACAAGAAGCACTTGAGAGATAAAGAACCCTGAGCATCAGTCAACTCATGTATATAAAGGCCTGTGAAAAGTTGAGAGTAATTATGAGACATGGCTATGAGGTACGTTGGTGACCTATGAATGGAGTCTTTATCCCACCTAAAGTTCTACAAAACCTCCGGGCTTCAGGATCCAGATGAGAACTTAAGATTCTGAGAAAAACTTTATTTTCTTCACATCAGCCATAAATTCTGGTGCCTTTCGCCATGTACATAGAAGAAACCTAGGTGACATATTATTATATTATTATTATTACATGTGCACACAGTCCACAATCCTGCCAGCTGGGACAGTAATACTTGCATCTCCTTTACTAACACTATCAGTACCAAGCTAATAGTAATACTGTTATGTTAATATATATGAAGTTTCTGGTTGTTCACATAGGCTATTTGGGAAAGTAAATAAAATAAAAAGAAGCTGAGAAGAAAATGCATTGTTCCCCAAAGGAATGAGTGCTTCTTGAAGCTGAAAATTACTCATTTATGCGAAAAAGCCCAGTCCTTCCCTGAAGAGAGTGAGGTGTCTTAAATCAACTGAACCTAAATTGAAATTCTGATATTGAACAGACAACTAAATGCAGCATATGATTCCTAGACTAGTTTCCTCCTTGTAGTGACAAATATATATAAAGACAAAGAATCTCCCCAGTCCCCTCAACTACAGACCACTAACTACAAACCTTTGGGGACGAGGTCCAGGGCAGCTTCTACAATGGGTTTGAGATGAATCCTGCAGGTTTGTGTTTTGTGAAATGGTGAATTTTTGTGCAAATATGCATGGAAGATTTTTTTAAATGTTAATGTCCTTGAATTTAAATGGTTAACATGTGGAATATGGGGCTTTGGATAAGCCAGCCCTTTTAATATAAAAGGCAGAGGGACACAGAGCAGTCAGCATATTAGAAGCTGTTATACGGAAAGATGACAACCTGCACACGGAGAGTTTACAGTCAGCTGGAAACTGTATTTTCATTTTGATTGGGCAGTCAACCCATTTGCTGTCATTTTTTGTTCTTATCACTACATTTTTTTTAATTTTGTGATTGGGTTTTTGCCACAAAACTTTGCTTTACAAAAAGGGATCAGAGGTGCTATCTGTGGGGTTTCATTTGTTTGGAAGTACACTGTTTCTTATTTTATGCTGATAGTAACATAATTTTAGGTTAAACTATTTTTTTTTGCGGTAAAAATGTGGGATTTTATTTCAGGGGTGATAATTTGGGATATAATTTCCTTTTTGCTTTCTTTACTTATTTTGTGTTGAGAAAGCCCTTTTTAAGTTTGACATGGTTAAAAAGCAGCATTTTCTTGCTGAAGACCATCTGTTCTTTGATCTGACTTTGTTCAAAGCATACCGCATACCATGTGAAAGGAAAAAAAAATGCAGGCAAAATGCGCACCTTAACCACCTCACATTTTAGCACTTCCATTTGATGCACCCCCTATCCCCATAAATAAAATAAAAGTTAGGCATACACCAATTGGGCCTATTATCCCTGATTAAACTGTCCTATTGCTGGCCAAATGTACACTGCTGTTCTCTCTTCAGTATCTTAAGTCTAGTAGTAAAACCCCAGCTTGTGCTCTTTGTCTCTAATTAGTTTGGGTCTAACCTTGCTTTTTAAAATTGACCTTCTGCTGGCTAATTTTACACTGCTGTGTCATCTGTGATGTTTAGTTCAATTTGGTCAATTCTCCCTGATTAAAAATTCCTGCTGCTGATTATATAAGATTGCTATGTTATCTGTGGTCTCTTCATTCTTAATGAGGAGTTAATAGAGATTAGCCAGGAGGCAGGACAGTTTTGCAGCAGTGAGAAAATAGACAGCTACACAGAACTGCATCTGAGCTGTGTGTTTGATTACACTTTTGTTAGGTGTGATCTCTTGCTTCCATGTTTCCCGGGCTATATCCAGAGTCCATAGGGTAATCCACAGTATAAAAATACAAATGGGGAAAACCCTGTGGATGGCTTTGGCACTTTCTTTATTAAAAACATTAATGGTAACATGAACTCTTGGTCTTTTCCATTTCTATCAACCAATTTTTTTTTCATATTTTCAGGTTTCTATTGAACTGTTCTACCAGTCCATCAGTGTGCGGGTATACTAGAGATGCATAGGTAATATTCGGCAACCAAGAGCTTGCTTACCTTTGATATGAAAAGGGTTTCTTAGTTTGTCAAAATTTCTTTTGATTACTGGCACTGGAAAACATTTAGAACAACATTCTTACTATGACTGTAGTGGTCATATTTCTGAGAGGGATTGCTTCTGGATGCCATCCTTATGGTAGCTAGTTAACAGGCTACCAAAAAATGTGTTGGTGTCCCCAGCAGACCTTGGCATTGGCCCAACCAGGTCTAAAGCAACCCTCTTAAAAGGGACTTTAATTATAGCAAGTCAAAATTTTGGCTGGGCTGCATTAATTTGACTCTCAGGCCAAGATTACTGGATCAGAATAACCACTGCTCAATCCTCTCTTTTATTGTTTCCATCTCTAAATGACCACTTGACCCATGAGAATAAGACAGATCCAATGCTATTGATTTGTGAGACTGGGAAATCACCAGATGCTACACAACTTGCACCCATTGTTTCTTACACAAATCAATAAGTATACATCAAAATTAAGTAATGACAGAATAACATTTGCTCCTTGACTCACCATTCATTACATTTACATTTTCCCAACCCTTTGCCAAATTAGGATCCTGCATCTGTATGGTCCCAAAATCTTCAATGACCACTGGTATATTTGCTATTTCTGGCACTGGGGCTGTTTTTTTTTCTAATTCCACAGCCATGATTACTAGTGGGAAGTTGTCAAGCACCTAGGGGAAGTCAACATAGTAAGATCATCTACTTCTGTCAGTAAGGGGTTCACCTGCTGCTGGCACTGTGGCTCCCATACTTTTAGGCTGCAATTCTGGTGTCCACCAGCGGGTGTCTCTCAGCAGCCAGAGGCTCATGGTAATTAGGCATAATCTGATTCTCATTGCAGGAAGTGTATTTAAAGTGGTTGTAAAGGCTGAAGGTTTTTTACTTTCATGCATTCTATGCATGAAGGTAAAAACCCTTCTGTGTGCAGCAGCTCCCCCAGTCCCCTCAATACTTACCTGAGCCTCATTGCGAATGACATCCTCGGCTGTTCCTGGTCTCTGTCTCCTTATTGGCTGAGACTAGAGATGAGCGAATCCAACTTGGCAAAGTGGAATTCGTTTCGAATATTAGGAAAAATTCGATTCGCATCGAATCCGAATTTTAGCAAACTTCGGATGCACAAATCGAATTTTCCCCGATCAGCCGGCAAAAGTGTCACTGCAGAGAGCTCCGCTATTTCTGACAGTTCTCTGACAGTTCTGACAGTTCATTTACAGCGGTTGAAACATTGTATCTATTTGTTTCCATTTAGGATACAGATGTTTTTATTCGGAAATAAATAGATACAATGTTTCAACCGCTGTAAATGTGAAGGAACTGTCAGAGAACTGTCAGCAATAGCGGAGCTCTCTGCAGATACACTTTTTGCTGTACTGGAATTCTTCTTCTTTTCATTCTTCTTCTTCTTTTCATTCTTCTACTTCTTCTTCTTTTCATTCTTCTTTTCATTCTTCTTCTTCTTCTTTTCATTCTTCTTCTTCTTCTTTTCATTCTTCTTCTTCTTCTTTTCATTCTTCTTTTCATTCTTCTTCTTCTTCTTTTCATTCTTCTTCTTCTTTTCATTCTTCTTCTTCTTCTTCTTCTTTTCATTCTTCTTCTTCTTCTTTTCATTCTTCTTCTTCTTCTTTTCATTCTTCTTTTCATTCTTCTTCTTCTTCTTTTCATTCTTCTGCTTCTTCTTCTTTTCATTCTTCTTTTCATTCTTTTTCTTCTTCTTTTCATTCTTCTTCTTCTTTTCATTCTTCTTTTCATTCTTCTCATTCTTCTTTTAATTCTTCTTTTCATTCTTCTTCTCATTCTTCTTTTCATTCTTCTTCTTTTCATTCTTCTTCTTTTCATTCTTCTTCTCATTCTTCTTCTTCTTCTTTTCATTCTTCTTTTCATTCTTCTTCTTCTTCTTTTCATTCTTCTTCTTCTTCTTTTCATTCTTCTTTTCATTCTTCTTCTTCTTCTTTTCATTCTTCTTCTTCTTTTCATTCTTCTTTTCATTCTTTTTCTTCTTCTTTTCATTATTCTTCTTCTTCTTTTCATTCTTCTTTTCATTCTTCTCATTCTTCTTTTAATTCTTCTTTTCATTCTTCTTCTCATTCTTCTTTTCATTCTTCTTCTTTTCATTCTTCTTCTTCTTCTTTTCATTCTTCTTCTTCTTTTCATTCTTCTTCTTTTCATTCTTCTTTTCATTCTTCTTCTTCTTCTTTTAATTCTTCTTCTTCTTTTCATTCTTCTTTTCATTCTTCTTCTTCTTCTTTTCATTCTTCTTCTTCTTCTTTTCATTCTTCTTTTCATTCTTCTTCTTCTTCTTTTCATTCTTCTTCTTCTTTTCATTCTTCTTTTCATTCTTCTCATTCTTCTTTTCATTCTTCTTTTCATTCTTCTTCTCATTCTTCTTTTCATTCTTCTTCTTCTTCTTTTCATTCTTCTTCTTCTTCTTTTCATTCTTCTTCTTCTTTTCATTCTTCTTCTTCTTCTTTTCATTCTTCTTTTCATTCTTCTGCTTTTCATTCTTCTTTTCATTCTTCTTCTTTCATTCTTCTTCTTCTTCTTCTTTTCATTCTTCTTCTTTTCATTCTTTTTTTCTTCTTCTTCTTCTTCTTCTTTTCATTCTTCTTCTTCTTCTTTTCATTCTTCTTTTCATTCTTCTTCTTCTTCTTTTCATTCTTCTTTTCATTCTTCTTCTTCTTCTTTTCATTCTTCTTTTCATTCTTCTCATTCTTCTTTTCATTCTTCTTTTCATTCTTCTTCTCATTCTTCTTTTCATTCTTCTTCTTCTTCTTTTCATTCTTCTTCTTTTCATTCTTCTTTTCATTCTTCTTCTTCTTCTTTTCATTCTTCTTTTCATTCTTCTTCTTCTTCTTTTCATTCTTCTTCTTCTTCTTTTCATTCTTCTTTTCATTCTTCTTCTTCTTCTTTTCATTCTTCTTCTTCTTCTTTTCATTCTTCTTTTCATTCTTCTTCTTCTTCTTTTCATTCTTCTTCTTCTTCTTTTCATTCTTCTTTTCATTCTTCTTCTTTTCATTCTTCTTCTTCTTCTTTTCATTCTTCTTTTCATTCTTCTCATTCTTCTTTTCATTCTTCTTCTTCTTCTTTTCATTCTTCTTTTCATTCTTCTCATTCTTCTTTTCATTCTTCTTTTCATTCTTCTTCTCATTCTTCTTTTCATTCTTCTTCTTTTCATTCTTCTTCTTCTTCTTTTCATTCTTCTTCTTCTTCTTTTCATTCTTCTTTTCATTCTTCTTCTTCTTCTTTTCATTCTTCTTCTTCTTCTTTTCATTCTTCTTTTCATTCTTCTTCTTCTTCTTTTCATTCTTCTTCTTCTTCTTTTCATTCTTCTTTTCATTCTTCTTCTTCTTCTTCTTCTTCTTTGTCGTGCCCCGTGACTGCCCAAATGAGTGAAGTGTGCGGTGATTCTAAGATCGACGGCACTCATCTGCATGTCATAGTGACTGACAGTATTATTTCTCTTCCCCAGCAGACTCCAAGGGCATTTAAATTAAAGGTACAGTGTTCTGCACTAATATAAAGGCTCTCTGAAGCCTAGAAACCCTTTTAATAAGTTAAATTTGCGGCGAATAAATTCGAATTTCTCCCGCAAATTCGGCGAATCAGCCGAATCGAATTTTTGAATAATTCGCTCATCTCTAGCTGAGACAGCAAGTGACAGCCATTGCTTTCACTGCTGTCAAGCACAGCAAGTCAGCCAATGAGGAGCGGGGGGGTGGAAAGCTGCGGCTTCATGTGTGAATTGACACACAGAGCAGCTGGTGCCCCCATAGCAAGCTGCTTGCTGTGGGGCACCAGACAGGGGGGAGGGGCCTGGAGAGCCAGCAAGGGACCCGAAAAGAGGGGGATCCAGGCTGCTCTGTGCAAAACCACTGTACACAGCAGGTAACTATAAACATGTGTGTTGCTTAAAAAAAAAAATGAACCTTTAGAATCGCTTTAAACCTTGCCTGTTCTTTTCTTTACCTTCGTGTTTGTCCATGTGCCCCTGACCTGTTTTCCTGCATTCTGATTCTGCATCCTGATCCTGACCCTGCAGCCTGATACTTTATGTGCCTGCTTGTTCCTTCTCCCATTTACTCTCTCCTTGTCCTGGATTGCTCCATGTTCCTTCTGCCTGATCTCCCGTGTATGACCCTAGCTCTGACACTGGCTACGCTTCTCGTATCCTGCTATTTGGATATATTTGGTTTGAGCAGTTGTCCATTGTTTGCTCACTCCCCTGTTAGATTCTCTGGTTTGATTAATGTAGTTCTGATATATTAGAGATACGTTTATTTTTTTGTTATTCACTTATTCTTAATAAATGACATTATTTTACATTATACTAGATCCTGGTGTTCTCTGTGCAAGTCCACACATTTCTGGTCAAACCTGTTTCACATGACACCAACATTCGGTATGCTTGACAACTTCACACACATTCAGGAATGGTTACTTATTTTTCTTTCCACAGTTCCCAAAACAGAGGAAAATCACAACCTAGTATTACATGTAGTAACCACATCCATGATATGCTTTAAAGGTGCGCTAGGTATCTCCACTGAGAGTATAGAAATAAGGTGCTAATGGAGACATGTATACTAAGTACTCCCAGTCAGTGCATTTTATTTCCAAATATGAGAATATTGAAAATATTAGCAAATTTGTATATACATTTTTTTAATATTTACAGGGCAACCATTTTAGTCCTTTTAAGGGATGCAGTAACATTGGCATTCCTAGTCCAACTTGTCATAAGATCTCACTTTATGGTATTCTCTCTACATATTATTATTATATTATTATACAGTATTTATAAAGTGCCAATAGTTCGCTCAGCGCTGTACATTACAAAGGGAGACAGAACATGTGACAGAACAACAACAATACAATGAAAAACATGAGGGGATTGAGGGCCCTGCTCTTTTGAGCTTACAATCTAGGAGGGAGGGGATGGTGGCACAGGAGGAGATAGCTGTGGGGGATGGAGTGGTAGGAAGAGTGGAGGAGGTTGGCAAGTTAGCAGGGGGTGGGGTAGGCTTCCCTGAAGAGGTGGGTTTTCAGGGTGCGCCTAAAGGAGACGGGAGTAGGTGATAATCTGATGGGTCGGGGCAGGGAGTTCCAGAGGATGGGTGACACCCTGGAGAAGTCCTGGAGGCGGGCATGGGAGGAGGAGACCAGGGAACTAGAGAGAAGGAGGTCTTGTGAGGAGCGGAGTGTGCGTGCTGGGTGGTACTTGGATATTAGGTCAGTGATGTAGTTCGGGGCAGTATGGTGGGCGGCTTTGTAAGTCAGTGTTAGGATTTTGAATTTGATCCGTTGCGCAATCGGAAGATTGGCAGAGGGGGGTGTCAGAAATGGAGTGGTTGGAAAGGTGAATGAGTCTGGCAGCTGTATTCAGGATCGACTAAAGCAGGGATAGCCAGTGGCGAGGCAGGCCAGTGAGGAGGGAGTTGCAGTTATCGAATCGTGATATAATGAGGGAGTGGATGAGCTGTTTAGTGGTTTCTGGGGTTAGGAACGTGCGTATTTTGGCGATGTTGCGGAGGTGGAGTCTGCATGAGCTTGTTAAAGATTGGACTTGGGGCTGGAAGGAAAGGTTGGAGTCCAGAATGACACCAAGTACTCTGGCCTGCGAGGCCAGAGTAATATGTATGACAAACATTTTTGAACACTCTCTCTGCTCCTCATATATGCACTACTTTTTTATACACCTTGGATTCATGAGGCTCCCTCTCCCTCCCGACTTTAAAACATTATCCTGTAACCAGTATAAGTACACTTACTGCTTGAGGTTCACCTCCACAAAGTATAAAGGCCATTCAGTTTTTAAGGTACAGTATTTCATAATTCAACGCCATACTCTTTTTGCTTAACCATCTGTGTTCCTGGATTTTCCTGGTTATGTGTCCCCTCCTGTCACTTTGCCACCAGTTAGGACTGTGCAGCCTTGAAGATACGGAAGGAACATAGAACACAGAAAAACTCCTCTGGTGTAGTTCCTTTTGTTAATACTTCATTCTAGTTAAAACATTTCATGACTTCTCTATCTTGCCTGCTGTGACTTCATCAGGGAACATCTCTCTGTATAACTCTCAATGATCAAGTCATGGCTGGTTGATCTCTGCAGATTGGAGGAAAAACTAATATGATTATCAGTGTAACCTTTGATTATTTTGGGCTCCGTTTGTTTAATTTTGTCCTAATGAGAGATCTAATTTGATTATGTTACGCATCCTAAACACACACATTCCAGTCTTATTTTACAATTTCCATTAGATTTGCCAACAACCATGTAGTGTAAAGACTTGATTAGATGTATCTTAAATAAGTTGTTCAGGCAAGTCCCTGTACTATACAATTATTGGTAAATCTAATGGAGAATGTAAAAAGATCATGTTATTAGATTGTAACATGTATGGCAAGTGTGCAATATATGTAAAATGGTTTAAAAGTGGATATACAGTAGATGGGGAGATATTCCATTACTTGTTGCACATCTACTGGTTTTTCATACAGTAGCTCCAGAATGTGCTAATGTAACTCACCTGAAAGAGACCCACAGATCACACAAAGATATTAAAAAGGTAACAAGCATCACTACCAATGGTAGCAATAATAAGCAATTAATATTTGCCCCTAGAGAAGCCTTAGTATACACAACCCAAAATTCTGTGACATGCTAAAGAAAGAGGATATTAATATTTTTGTCTTTTTATTAACCCAAAATAAATGTATCATAATCTATCAAAGATGCCAGTGTGTTTCAGGAAGTTTTAAAATGCCCTCTTCATTTGTTTTCAGTCTCTGGAAACAATACTTTGTCTGGTGTCCTCCATCCTAACAGGAGGTCCTATACCTCGATCTACCCAGCATAGGGTCATGCAGGCACTCCACCAAGATCAAAACTCCAAAAACCTTTCATAAGCAAACTTTTTTATATACAACGGCAGACCTTATCTTATGCACATAATTATATACTGTGTATATATATATATATATATATATATATATATCACCGGCCACTTTATTCTGTACACCTGTTCAATTGCTGGGCAACACAAATTGCTAATCAGCGAATTACATGGCAGCAACTCAATGCATTTAGGCATGTAGACATGGTGAAGATGACTTGTTGAAGTTCAAACCGAGCATCAGAATGGGGAAGAAAGGGGATTTAAGGGACTTTGAATGTGTGCAGGGTTGTTGGAGCCAGACAGACTGGTCTGAGTAGTTCAAAAACCTGGATTTTTATGGACAACCATTTCTAGGGTCTAAAAAAGAGAAAATATCCAGCAAGTGGCAGTTGTCTGGATGAAAATGCCTTGTTGATGTCAGAGGTCAGAGGAGAATGGGAAGACTGGTTGCTGCGACATACAGATGGTAGGGTCAGAATTTGTCGTAAACAACATGAAAGCATAGATCCATTTTGCCTTGTATCAACAGTTCAGGCTGGTGGTATAATGGTGTGGGGGATATTTTTCTTGGCACTAGCAAGGTGTACATAATAAAGTGGCCAGTGAATGTACGTGATTCTGCTCTTTCAGGTAGGGGGCGCATGGGCGCCTGCCTACCCAAGCTGTCAATGACTCCCTTACATGTCAATCACCGGGTCACTGCCAGCGATTCATGGCCAGGACCAGGCAATTGGCAGAGTAAGGTACAGGAAAGATCTGGCTATGTAAACAGATCTCTCTCTTGTCAGTGGAGATGAACAGCAGGGAAAAAAACAGCACATCCCCTATTAAAACAGCACACAGTACACACACAATAACACACTAGTATGTAGTGTGTAAAACACACTAGTAAAAATATAAAAAAAATGTTTAAAAATTGTCATTTTTGGTTATAAACTAATTTGGCGTATTTTTTTTTTTTTACTAAAAAGATAATGGAATAAATTTTGGCCAAGATTTATGATGAAATATTATTTATTTGCAAAATTTTATAAAAAAAAACACTTTTTTCAAAATTTTTGGACTTTTTCATTTACGTAGCAAAAAAAAATAAAAATTCCAGCGGTGAATAAATACCACCAAAATAAATCTTTATCTGTCTTAAAAAAATGATAAAAAATTCATATGGGTACAGTGTTGCATGACCGCGCAATTGTCATTCAAAGTGTGATAGCGCTGAAAGCTGAAAATTGCCCTGGACAGACAGGGGGTAAAAGTGTCCGGACAGGAAGTGGTTAAGGATCTGTAGTTAAGTGATAAGTTCACCTTTGGCAACATGTTACACCCATATTTAACCACTTTGAGCAGGCACCTCCTGGCCCTTTAAGAGTTTCAGAAACCGGGAGAAGGGCGGAGTTTTAGGGTCATGTGACCGTTGTGATTCGCAGTCACGGTGGTCACATGATCGGGAAAGGTTCCGATCGCAAGGGGAGATCGGGACCTTTCCGTGAGTCACGGATATATTTGCTGGGAGCGCGCAGGGCGTGCGCTCTCAGCACATATGTATTTTCTAATGGCACGCAGATATGTGACCGCTCGGTGTCAAGGCCCAGACGCCGAGAGGCCGAATATTTGCGTGCGCTCAGCATCAAGGGGTTAAAGTGTAACATGTAAAATGTTATCAAAGAGCACCTGCCCCCACCTCCCTGATCCTGCATTGTGACATCTGGCTAAGGATCTCCTCCCTGCTTTCACATTTTAAAAAGAGCAGGGCTCCATTCACGCGCCTCATCATTCATTCACATCACATTATCTGCAAATGAATGAACTATACCTACCATCTTCCACTGCGGCAGATGGCTTGCAGTTCTTAATGAATCACAAGGGCGTTGGTGAGAGCTCTTGTAATTCATTGAGCTTCCTGCTCACCAGTAACTGTCTGCCCGTATGGAAGGTAAAGGCAGACAGCTATACTGAGAGCCTATGGGAGCCTTGTTTTGCACCCATGATCTGCTGATCGTGGATGCAATGTTCTGCAGGCTCCACAAAAGAAATAATAAATGCACATTTTTTTCCCTGCAAAAATATGTGCATTTTTTTTTAGGTGAACTTATTATTTAAAAAAAAAAGTGACAATTATTTTCAGCTGTGTCCAGTGAGATTTGAATGTTAAAGTTGCATGGCTAAAAACATACACGATTATCCTTAGGTATAGTATCATTAATTAGGCCTTTTTAATTGGTATATTAAATGTTCTTTAAATAAAATAAATTGTTAAAAAAATGATCATGCATATTTACATATACATTTTTTAACCACTTGAGCTTCGGAAGATTTTTACCCCATTCATGACCAGGCAATATTTTGCCATTGGGCACTGCGCTACTTTAACTGGCAATTGTACGGTCATGCGACATGTTTTAGAGGGCACTTGATAAAAGAGGCCACACCCTCCAAAGCATGTTGTCATAGCAACAGCTCACATATCCTCAACAGCAGCCAGCTGCTCGCATCACATTATTATTATTATACAGGATTTATATAGCGCCAACAGTTTGCTCAGCACTTTACAATATAACGGGAGACAATACAGCAACAATACAGTTCAATTCAAGAGGGATAGGAGCAGAGGCGGACTGACAACTCATGGGGCCCCCGGGCAATAGGGGATCATGGGATCCCTGTGTCCTTGCCCAAACTCAAAAAAGCCTATGATAAAGGTACCAGGGGCATCTCATGGGGCCCCCTACTGACCCCGGGCCCTCGGGCAGTGCCCGAGTTTCCAAATGGTCAGTCCGCCCCTGGATAGGAGGGCCCTGCTCCTCAGAGCTTACAATCTAGGATGACACCAAGCTTGGCGCTGGCTTGTGCGGTGGCTGGCTTCCTTTGCACATAAACTGTCAGCATGTATGTGATCAAGCATAGCGGCAGCTGCATTCAATCCGGGACTGCTGCCATATCCACACTGTCAGCTGGAGCTCCTATCAAGGGCAATGGTAGCATTTTGGTGCTCAGTACTGTGGTGGAGAGATGTGATTGATAAGCTCTGATTCATCTTTGCTTGTAAGTACATTTTTATCTAGTTTTTATTATAAAATAAAAATGTAATAGTGGTGTGCAGACCTTTGTTGATAATTACCAGTGTTTCTCTTTTCATTAAATTTTTCTGCCTCACTCAGTTAATATGACTGCAGTGCTGATGGGAATGGGCAAACAAGATGGTGTGCAGGCACCCAATGTCCTTCTCATCAACTGATGGCATCAGCTATTAGGAAGCCAGTGGCTGAACAGCTCAGCCCAGGGTTGTAATGCTGCATAATAAAAACCCGTGGCTTTGTGTAAGAAAAAAACAGTCGTGATCCACCCACTTTGGGTTTGTTTGGCTTGTTGACAATTTTTGGTCAATTTGGAGCAATTTTTAGGCATGTTAACGATTTTTGGTCAATTTGGAGCAATTTTTAGGCATGTTAACAATTTTTGGTCAATTTGGAGCAGTTTTTAGACATTTTAGAAGTCACCCCTGAAGAACCCAGAAGGCATCCCAGGGTGATTAAAAAAGGCAGTTTAATGTACACTTTGCACTAGGTATATACTAAAAGTACTTACTGTAATTACATGATTCAGATAAATACTTATTTCCTTTAAGGGTTTAAATGAAAGTATCACATTTGGTTATTTATCTTTAATTTATTTTAGTAGCAGTATATAGTAGAAAAATACAAATTACAGAGTAGTGAAGAGATTTTTTTTTTAACTTTTTTTAACACCTTCCCGCCCAGCCTATAGCAGATTGACCGCCAGGCGGGACACACCTCGTTGTGACTGGGCGTCATATGGAATCCTGTCAAAAGGAGCCACTCACGTGGCTGCAGGGCTGCGCAGCTGCGCGATCTGTAACCGGCTGTGTCCACAGGACACAACCGATGACATATCACTACACCCATTGCCAATGTCATATGACTGCTGTGACCAATCACAGCAGATCACATGTCAATTGTATGCAAAAGATGGCTTCCTGTAATTCCATCCATTGTATACAATTTTGTTGTTAGCTGTGATTGGTCAAAGCAGTCACATGGTACAGAGAGGGCAAATCGCAGCCCATCTGTATCATGTGATCAGCTTTGCCCAATCATAGCTAATCACAACAAAATACTGAATTAATCAGTTTCATTCAGTAACAATGATTGCAAATATCAATGAAATACATTGGTATTAGCAATTATAATGTGTAAAAAAAAAAAAAAAAAAAAAAACATCACTTGCCCAGGGTAGTTTAATGTTACTATAGTAACAATGTACTGCTTTGGTCACAGTGTGTTGAAAAAAATAGTAAAAAAAGAAAACAATATGTAATACAAAATAAAAATAATAGAAAAAAAAAACAAATCAATTATTATTGTTATTTTTTTACATACTGTCACCACTCAGTGTCCCTGATCACTGCCATATCAGTTATAAAATGATGCTTTACTGGACTGGTGACAATATTTTAAAAAAAAAATTGTGATTTTTATTTTTTAATTTCTACATTTTCCAAAAAATAGTAACAACCGCCCAAAAAACTCACAATGCCTCTTACTAAATACCTTGGACTGTCTATTTTCCAAAAATGGGTAATTTGGGGGGTATTTGTACTATCCTAGCGTTTTCAGACCTCAAGAAATGAGATGGGCCATCAGTACATTGATTACTCGATTGTCAAATATATGTACCATGCTTTGTTGACTCTATAACTTTCCAACAGACTAAATAATATACACTAATTTGGGGTACGTTCACCAAAGAAATGTAGCAGAATACATTTTTACCTAAATTTAAGAAGAAATGTTATTTATTTGCAAAATTTTATAACAGAAACCCAGAAAAATGTGTTTTATTTTTCAAAAGTTTCAGGGTTTTTTTTTGTTTATTTAGCAAAAAGTAAAAAACTCACAGGTGATTAAATACCACCAAAAGAAAGCTCTATTTGTGTGAAAAAATGATTAAACCATTTTTTATGGGTACAGTGTTGCTTGACCGCACAATTGTCATTCAAATTGTGACAACACTGAAAGCTAAAAATTAACCTGGGCAGGAAGAGGGTAAAAGTGCCCGGTATGGAAGTGGTTAAGAAATAGTGTGCTTTTTCAGTGATGCTTGTGAAGATGCATAAAAGACAGAAGGAGACCTTGACATTATTAAATACATTTTTGTGCAAGAAAAACATACATGAATGTTTCTAATATTGTCTGAATAGACATCTTTATATGATAATTTGAAGAATGAATGTAGAGTCTTCTACAGATGTACAAAGCGTCCTTGGTAAAACCATTTTGTCTAGTTGTACTGTGTACTTAAATAAATGACAAAAGTATACAAACAATGACAATTACAATAGTACATTCAAGTAAACCTCCGATTAAAATTCCTCTTTATATGAATCAATAGGAACATGTCAGCTTTACCTAATCACATCAATATTTTGATTTACCAGATACCGTTTTCTTGTCATAAATAAAAAGCTCCTTGCCTGGCGGTCCTTGATCACTTGGACTCTAGGTACCAATTGTTACTATGAAGAGTCTTTAGTTTTCAATCAGCAGTGAGATAGCAGAATCCAAAAATGGCCAATCATTACATTATCGCAAACTATATGCTGGTAAGATTGTTTGCTTTAGATTATTATCCTTTATTAATATACTGTTATGCTACCCGGCCAATTCTGACATTTCTCTCATACATGTAAAAATCTGCTAAGAAATTACTTAGAACTGATCATTTGGAAACTCGGGCACTGCCCGAGGGCCCGGGGTCTGTAGGGGCCCCATGAGATGCCCATGCTACCTTTTTCATAGGCTTTTTTTGAGTTTGGGTAAGGACACAGGGGCCCCATGATCCCCTATTGCCCGGGGGCCCCATGAGTTGTCAGTCCGCCCCTGCTCCCAAGCATTATATATTTTTATAAGTAGAGACCCTAGTCAATAAAATGATGGCTGTTATGCTGAGTAGATAGATACCAAATAAGTCACACTTTAAAATTGCGCTTGCCAATGGGACGGTGTCAAACTACGGTACATTAACCGGATCCGCACCATTCTATAGCAGCCCTACCTGCACCGCAATTCACGGCCTTGGCTGTCAATTACTGGGTCCCAGCCGGTGATTACCCACTGGCACCCGGTGATTGCTGTGTATCTTTGATGGGGGGAGAGACCTGTGTATAAACAACACAGATCTCTCCCCTGTCAGCACCTGCACACTCCTTTCCACTGTAAGCACACTCCTATGCAAAGCCATACAAAGCAGTGTGCTTACAGTGGAAAGCACTCACACAGCATACTGTGAAACAACACACAGCACACAGTTAACCCTTTGATCGCCCCACATGTCATTAGTGCACTGATCACTGTACTGGTGTCACTGGGGATGTCAGTGACACCAAGTCAGTTCCCCCCAGTGTCAAAATGCCCACCGCAGTTCTGCAGTCCCTCAGTCCTGCTATAAGTTGCTGATCACCGCCATTACAAGTGAAAAAAAAATTCTAGTATCTACTGTATACCGCCATTTGTAAACGCTAGAACTTTCACGTAAACCAATTAATTTACACAAACTGGGATTTTTTTTTTAGCAAATACATGTAGCGGAATATATTTTGGCCTAAATGTATGATGAAATTTTATTTTTTACTGGACATGTTTGATAGCAAAAAATCAAACATATTGCTTTTTTTCAAAATTGTCGGTCTTTTTTTTTGTTTATAGCACAAAAATAAAAAATGCACAAGTGATCAAATACCACTGAAAGAAAACTCTATTCATGTCCTCTTGCTGCAGTTAAATGCCATAGCCCCATGATCTGGGCTAAATGCCCAGTTTTCATGGACATAATATTACAGGATATTACAGGGACCAAACACAAGAACAGGTTCAGATCGCTATACTAGATAGGTATTATGTTATGTAATAAATACATCATTGGAATCATTTATGGTCTTCTTTATGTACCTAGAGTTTAGCATTAAAGGGTTTGTTTCATCTTTATCAAAAAACAGTCTATGCAGATGGTTCGAACACCCTCTGTTTGGTTTGCAGTCAAACATTCGAACCTACCGAAAGTTTGACCGCGAACTTTGAACAGGGACAATTTACTGAGCGGTATCTTACCACATCTGAGTGTGCAGTAAAATACTGCTCAGCTACTAAAATATTGAGTTATATTATTAAGACATGCGTTATTTTAGTAGTGAAACATTCTTTCATGTTTCAGCTGTCAGCGGGATTCCCCGCTGACTGCGCATGCGCGACATCATTAGGCGGTGACGTCACAACATACGGATGCAGCGTAATGACGTAATTGCCTCATTTGACAAGGCAGCTATCTTTGAAAGGGGAGAATATAAATAGAAGTCCCATACAAACAGTCCAAGCTTTGAACCTTTCCCCCTTCTCCCTTTTATAAATAGATTATAGCTGTAGTCTCCAGTCAGGGACAAATTGGGGAAGAGCCTCCTCCATGAATGAACGTGTATGTACATGCATACAGTGAACAATGAGAATGGTTGTTTGAAGAGATAATGTTGCTGAACGGTGAAGCTGAAAATGCTGATGGGTGAATAATATATTTAATTCAGCTATGCTTTATTGTCCACAATGGATCACTTAACCACTTGCCTACCCCCTTCGTGCCCAGGCCAATTTTCAGATTTCAGCGCTGTTGCAATTTGAATGACAATTGCGTGGTCATGCAACACTGTACCCATATGAAATTTTTATAATTTTTTCAAACAAATAGAGCTTTCTTTTGATGGTATTTAACCGTTGCTGGGTGTTTTATTTTTTGCCCTATGAACAAAAAAAGAGCAAAAAATTAAAAAAAAAAAAGTTTTTCTTTGTTTCTATTATAAAATTTTGCAAACAGGTAACTTTTCTCCTTCACTGATGTGCATTGATGAGGCTGCACTGATAGGCAGCATTGACAGGAATGATAGACAACACTGATGGGCACTGATAGGCGGCACTGATGGGCACTGATAGGTGGCTCTGATAGGCGGCACTGATGAGTTGGCACTGATGAGGCAACACTGATGATGCTGCACTGATATGCAACAATGATGGGCACTGATAGGCGGCCCTGATGAGCACTGGTAGGCAGCACTGATGGTGGAACTGATGGGGGGCACTGCTGTGCACTGGTGGGTGGCACTGATGGGAAAAGGTGGGTGGCACTACTAGGCACTGATGGGCACAGGTGAGTGGCACTGATGGGCACTGCTGGGCACAGGTGGGTGGCACTGCTGGGCACTTGTGGGTGGCACTGCTGGGCATAGGTGGGCAGCACTGGTGGGTGGCACTGCTGGGCAATGATCATCAGGGCACTGATCATCAGTGCCCTGATGATCGGTGCCAATCTGTCCTCTGACAATGGCCAGTTATCGGCAGTGACAGCATTAGGAAAGTGGTGCCGATAGCCAGGAACTGCATTTACCAGTGATCTGCTGTGTCATTGGACACAGCAATCACGGAGATCGCCGGGTGCGCTCCCCCGGGGGAACGCGGGAGGGTGCGTTCTGGGAGGACATCATATGACGCCCTCCCAGAACTGGACAACCGCGGTGTAGCTGTTATCCGGCTATAGCGTGGTTGGCAAGTGGATAAAAAGATGACTAACTACACTTATCGTGGATATACGATTTACCATGATGAGGATAGGCACATTTTGTAATAGTCTCTTAATACAAGCAGTATATTACTGTTACATTTTAATCCCTGGCATGCACAATTACTGATAAAAATTGATGTGGCTTTGATATAATAAGAGGTGGTTTATCCTCTCTCTTATGACATCACTTTTGAAGAAGGAATGGACACTATGTGCTTGATCTCTTTCTTTAAGAAAATGTGAACACAAGACCCCCAGTTCTTGTCTATAAAAATCCTAATCAAACTAGGTTAACTTGTTGGGTCCCATTGGCATCTGTACGTGAACATGCGTACCCCGTTCATTGAGGAAGCAAGTATTATGCCAGAAAAGGGAACCTCATAAATAGTTTGATACAGCAAGCATAGAAGTGTTTATATGTGCTGTGACTGGAGAAAGACTTGTACCTGACCTACGGTCTGGTACATTGCTTTAGCCAATCACAATGTACTGTCAAGGCACAGTGCATTGTGGGGTGCAGAGGGCAAAGAGCCCGCCGAATGCCCTTACCCTTCATGTGTTCAGCGTGCACACAAACGGCAAATGTTCGAGACAAATTTACATTCCACTCAAACATAAAGCCCAAACACTAATAAGGAGCATCTATAGACAAAAACAAATTGAAGCTTTGACTAAAGTTGAACAATGCTTATGCTATTGGTGTAGACCTAGCTATTACTAATCACCTTCCCCATCACCAACACAGGTGAGCTCTCAAATACTGAGCTCAGAGCTACTGCATCAGAGATAAAACAGCATATTTAAGGGGGAATGAGCTCACTCTTGTAATGGTTAAGGTGAACAGTAACCGCCTGCACTCTCTTTTTTTAAAAGTAAAAATAAACTTTATTTAAATTTTTAAGTTACAATGTAACAAAAAGACAAAGACAAAAGGTGTACCATAAATCATAGCCAACAGCTAGGCCTCACTTAACAATGTCCTTAGAAAAGTAAACTTCTGGGGCTTTATTCAATTTGGGTCAAAGCTGCAGATTTTGTTTTTATCTCCCCATCTCCCTTATCTACATAGGCAGATTTTTGGGAAAGGTGTACACCGCTTTTAAAGTCAAACCATTAAGTAACTAAAACTTTCACAAATAGTCGAACCCTGGAGATCTGGTTCAGAATATAGTTGTTAAACAGTGTGTAATAATTAAATACTAACTTCACATCAAAACCAGTTTCACCAATAACTAGAATAATCAGTGACTATTAGTTTAAGACACTCTCTGCAGATTACTCATATTAAGCTGAAATTGTGCATTGATCTACGGAAGACATCTGTGCTTTCTATCAATCAAGTCCTGAATTCAACAGGACATGAAAGGTTGAGCCCTATGAATGTCATCTCTTCCGGAAAAAAAAAGCATTGTGAAAACCCAGGAGAGATCCATGTGGATAAACCGATCATGCGGTGACCCAGATAAAGCAGACTACACATTTGAACAAATACAGGGTTGTACATATATATTATATATCATTATCTCTTTACCAAAACATGTTTTGTTAGCTGAAATTGAAAGACATTTGTCCTGAATGTCCCAGGATTCTGTGATCTTTTGTTTGGTAACCTTTAACAAAGTTACCAGGCTTATTTCTTATTTTCCATGTTTTTTTTATTTTCTTTTTTCTTTCACCTTTCCTATTTGTTTAATAAAAGTACTTTTTGTTTTGCTTTTGTGAATTAGAATATGGTTCCTTTGCCCACCTGTGTTTTTGTGGACAATGGCACTTCAATTATAATGGAAGAAAATGCTTTAGAAAACATAGCAACGGACCAATCAATAATATTTCAACAGGTCTTGGAGTTTTACTTCTACCTGTAGAGATGAATAAGTTCTACTTTATTGGTTCCATTAAAATCATACAAAACAATGTAATCAATATTCAGAGAGCGCCTTTCTTTCTTTCTTTCTTTCTTTCTTTCTTTCTTTCTTTCTTTCTTTCTTTTTCTTTCTTTCTTTCTTTCTTTCTTTCTTTCTTTCTTTCTTTCTTTCTTTTTTCTTTCTTTCTTTCTTTCTTTCTTTCTTTCTCTCTTTCTTTTTCCTTTTCTTTCTTTCTTTCTTTCTTGCTTTCTTTTTTTCTCTCTTTCTCTCTTTCTTTCTTTCTTTCTTTTTCCTTTTCTTTCTCTCTTTCTCTTTCTTTCTCTCTTTCTCTCTTTCTTTCTTTCTTTCTTCCTTTCTCTCTCTCTCTCTCTCTCTCTTTCTTTCTTTCTTTGGAAGAAATGGAAGAAAATGCTTTAGAAAATATAGCAACGGACCAATCAATAATATTTCAACAGGTCTTGGAGTTTTACTTCTACCTGTAGAGATGAATAAGTTCTACTTTATTGGTTCCATTAAAATCATACAAAACAATGTAATCAATATTCAGGGAGCGCCTTTCTCTTTCTTTCTTTCTTTCTTTCTTTCTTTCTTTCTTTCTTTCTTTCTTTCTCTCTTTTTCTTTTTCTTTCTTTCTTTCTTTCTTTCTTTCTTTCTTTCTTTCTTTTCTTCCTTCCTTCTTTCTTTCTTTCTTTCTTTCTTTCTTTCTTTCTTTCTTTCTTTCTTTCTTTCTTTCTCTCTCTTTCTTTTTCTTTCCTTCTTTCTTTCTTTCTTTCTTTCTTTCTTTCTTTCTTTCTTTCTTTCTTTCTTTTTCTTTCTTTCCCACAGAACATTATACATTTTCTGAACACAGAAGCCCTGTACAAAAAAAGATGGTAGTTGCATTGTTCTATGTTGCACACATTTTTGTACAACCATTTATCAAATCTATATTTTTTAATATAACTGAAAAAGGAGTCACTAGCCCTTTATATATATTACCATCTATATGAGCCTTAATAAATATATAGAAAATGTGAGAAAAGAAATATACATCAATAATTTCTCATCCAATATAAATTGTGATAAAAAGTCCATTCAATAAATATGTGCAAGTAAGTCACTTATCACCACAACTCTGTGCAAATAAATACATCCACCTTACATCCATACACCATGCAGCCTTCCAATCGTAGTTCATGAGGATTAAAAGAAAATGTTTGCTTTAATGGCCCCTTTCCCCCACAGAACATACTTTCTGTTCATCCCACTGTTCTTTTCAGCTGCTTCAGAAGTGAGGAAAGGAAGCCTTGCGAACGCTCCAAGCCACTCTAGTTGGATTTGCAGAGTGCTGAAGATCCTTTTCCCAACTTCAGCTTTAAATCTAAATCTATCAATTTAATGGTTTCAAAAAATAGCCAAATTCACAGCATGCCAGGAATGCTACCTGTCACAATTGCTTGTGCTGTCAACCAAACTGTCAAACCATCAAAACATATCTGATCACATGTGCAGCACCATTGCAGTTGCAGATCAAACAGAGGCTAAGATGGCGGTTTCCTTGGCTGAAAAGGATAGGAGGGTTTAGATCTGCTTTAATGCTAACCTGCTTCTTTATCATGTATAGCATAATATGGAGCTGATATTTCTTAAATCTTTGAATGCAATTGCTGGGATAAAAACAGAGTCTGACAAGAAGTCCACATAACATGCCTAACACAGGCGTAGTATCTGCTAACTATAGTTGCTGACCCAATCCACTTATCAATCTCATGCTCCATTATTAAGTAAATAGAATAAAAGTTAATGAAAGCTGAATTTTATAAATATTATTTCGGATATGATTTTGTACCATTTTGATTTAGCTAAATCCTATATGCAGACAGACGTTACCCAGCGGATTCAGATATAGGTATGCAAAGCAGTTTGGTGATGAGGTGTGACATACTTAATTTGTTAAGCAAAGTCTATTACAGATAAGACATTACATTTCTAGTGGTGCAACAGGGAGCATGAAATGGTAATTTTGGATACATTTTCATGAAATATATACAAAGGTAGAATTGTAAGACAGATGTAAGTTTTGCAGAATACAAAATAAATACATTTTAAAGAGCATACTCCTGGAAAATATACCGTTTGAACCTCAAGTATGAACTGACATTTAGCAAATGTTTGAAAACTGTACTAAAATACAGTAGGAAATACTTGGATTACATATTTTGAACCATTGAAAACTGTTTTTACTTTGTACCCATTTATCTTTTTTGTTTTACATAGTTAGTCTGGCTGAAAAAAGACAAAAGTCCATCCAGTTCAACCATTACAAAAACTATTTTAACTTGAACTATTAAAAAAGACATGACTGAGGCATTGCCAATTTTACAGCTACCATGACCTTACCAAAATGCTCCCATAAATGAGCAACTCATGAATAAATCAAACCATGACCATCTTTATTTGGATTTAAATGGCGACAGGGGACTTTTTTTATTAATATCCATAAATAACAATAAAAACAGTTTTTATTATCAAAATTACATTCTATGTAATTAAAGGTAACAACAGTAATATAAATAACTGATCTTCTAGAGGATCTTAGGTTTTTGAAGACACGTGTAACCTACCATTCAGTTGTATTTGCCTCCAACTTCCATATCAAGGCCCCCAGCTGCAAACTGTGCAATGTAGTGTTTTTGCTTCAAGTAATTATCTTTATGTAAAATATGATCTTATGTTTATCCATCTGAGCTCCAGAAGATTTTACCCCCTTCATGACCAGGCCATTTTTGGCCATTCAGCACTGCTCTACTTTAACCGGTAATTGTGTGGTCATGCAACACTGTATCCAAAAAAAATTTTTATAAATTTTTCACACAAATAGAGCTTTTGGTGTTATTTGATCAGGACTGTTTTTTTTTATTTCTTTTATATAAATAAGAAAAGACAGAAATGAAAAAATACACACATACACACACACACACACACACACACATATATATATATATATATATATATAAATATATATATATATATATATTTTTTTTATTTCTGCCATAAAACATATCTAATTAAACATTTTTACAAATCTAATCTCTTCATAAATTTAAGCCAAAATGTATTTTACTACATGTCTTCGGTAAAACAAAAATTGCATTATGTGTACAGTATATTAATTGGTTTGTGTTAAAGTTACAGCATCTATGTATTATAGTATATACTGGAATTTTTATTTTTTATTTTTTTTATGCTAATAATGGTGGGCAGTCTGACACTGACACTGGGTGGGAATTGACTAACTGACATCTCCAGTGATGCTAATGCTAATACTATACACTGTAGTTTATTTACCAAAGCTGGAGAGTGCAAAATCAGGCTCACCTCTGCATATTCAGTTTTTAACCTCAACTTGTTCAGTTAAGCTTTGGCAATAAAACCTGGAAGCTGATTGGTTTCTATGCAGAAGTGAGCCTGATTTTGCACTCTCCAGCTTTAAGAAATAAACCTGACTCTTACTGTGTTAATGACATTGGCTGGGAAGAGGTTAACATCTAGGGGCAATCAAAGGGTTACCTGTGTACCCAACAATGTGTAATGGTTGCTGCTTTTACTAAGCAATGTGTTTGGTTTTTTTTTTCCCTTGGCAGGGAGAAAAAAAACGGCACATTGCTGTTCTCTGTAGAGAACTCTGTGTTGTTTGTGAAGACAGGACTCTGGTGTCCGTTTATGAACCAGCAGTAATAGATCGCTGCTCAGTTCTCTGGAATTCTCGGAGAACACAGTTCTCCTGTGAATGCCGTTTATGAAACATATGTAGATCAGTTCTCCAAACAAAGGGAGAACGGTCTACAAACGCTGGGAAACGGCTGATTTTACTATAATCTCGCGAGATTACAGTAAAAGATCAGTTTACTAAGCAGAGGTAAATTATCTCTGCTTAGTTTGCGGTCCCTCCGATTGTCCAGCTCTGGGCTGGAGAATCTGGAGGGAGAACACAGATCTCCAGTGAAGGGCTGAACAGTTCTCATGGGTGTCATAAACTGTGAATGCAGCTATTCTGTGTGTCATAAACGGACACCTCTCTACTGTCATTTCCTAAGCAGATCACCAGGTCCAGCCATAAATTATTGGCTGGGACCTGCTGACCAGCTTTTGTTGCAGCTAATGACAGCACAGATGGTGTGGCGGGCAAGCTGACGCCCCCTCCCCAGAAAATGCTGGATCACACACACACACACACACACACACACACACACACACACACACATATATATAAATATGTGTGTGTGTGTGTGTGTGTGATCCGGCGCAGAGAGGCTGACTTGGCACAGTAAATCTACATTTGGTGCTTGGCAATTGGATATTGAATAAAAGTATGATTTATTATATTTGATACTGATTTTGGCACTTACATATCTATTTTTGATTTATACTAGTAAACAAATTGACAAGGTGAAGGCACA